>NC_041381.1:144692020-144727398 GCF_002162155.2 Triticum dicoccoides
AAAATAGCCATCTCCGCACTTGACCACGTCGAAGAATCTAGGCCCCTCTCCCCACCAGAGCACCTCACACGTAAGATCATCGTTTCTCTCCTCAAAAGCACCATCCTAGAAAAAATGTCATACTGGAAATGGCGCGCCAAAGTGTCCCGAGCGATTCATGGCGGGGAAAGCTCCAAATTCTTCCATATGTCCGTCTCACACCTGTTTAGGAAAAACAAAATCTTCTCCGTCACTCGGGACGGCTTGGTGTTCACTTCCCACCACCAAATAGAATCTTCATGTGGCCAGCCACATATGAAGCTGTGGTTATGGACAATTCTTATCCATGCACACGCATCATTTTTTCTTCATAGCTACAATAATTTAGTTCACTAGACACCTTGCCGTCAAATAAAACTAAAAAAGTTCACTAAAGTTAGTTAGCCACTAGTAGTGATGGATGAAACGATCCCTTGCATATCGCGCGATCTGATCTTCTTGGCGAATGATGATGAATATCAATAGAATCTTGGAAGAGACTTTTTGCGTTGATTGGAGGGGCATATATAAATGGAGAAGCCTTTTTTCCTTTTCTTCCTTTTGGCGTTGTTTCTTGGGAAGCTTTTTTAGCTTGCTTTGCCGGTTCTTCCTGTCGGTGCACAAGTACGCATGCAAGCGCACGAAAGATGCATTTAGAGGGCATTATAATAATGACATACATCTATCTTTGTCGTTGGCACCCCTCCCCTGTCATTAGTTTCGTCTCATACGTAGTTTTTGCTCTTTAATTAGGACCTGGTTAGTACTAAAATTACAAGCATGACTAATCCGCGGTGACTAATGTTAGGAATATCTATCACATTCGATCCAAAATGTTTGTCCTTTCAAAATTATATTGAAGACCGGGCCATACATTTTTTTTAAGAAACACCAATTATAGTGTAGACACGCGCACTCATACAATGTCTACCAAAGACCAGGTCGGAGTTATGAAGTTTCAAGATTGATGAAGTTATCCTAGACGTCTCGTTGTCTACATGAACGTTGCCTCCCCAGTAAAACAATTACTAGTACCCAACAGAATAAATTGGTATGCCTAGATTTATCCCGAGCTAGCCCATCATAATGTAGAATTGTTTACGTGCGAGTGTATATCTTGTTTTAATGTTTTTTGTTTTTTGTTTGTGCTTTAATGCTTGGTTGTTCATATTAACAATAAATCACTCCTTGCGTTCACAAATATAAGATGTTCCAACTTTTTTTAAATCAGATATATATGAACATGCTTTAGTGTGTTTGTTTACTTATTTCTTTTCGTACATAGTTCATACTGAAATATTCAAAACATTTTATATTTGTGAACGGAGGGAGTACAATACTTCCTACACTTTTCATTCATATAAGTTGCAGAACCACAATCATAGAAAATCTTGTAAATAATAAACAACTGATACCAGGTTTGTGTAACCATACCGTATACTACCTGACCACAATTTTCCACACTACTTCATATAGTGTGTTTGTTCACTTATTCAGTCTATACATAGTTCACATTGAAATATTCAAAATATTTTATATTTGTGAACCGAGGGAGTACAATATTTCCTACAATTTTCATTCATACAATTTGCAGAACCACAATAATAGAAAATACTTGTAAATAAGAAACAACTGACACCAAGTTTGTGTAACAATACCTGACCACAATTTTCCGCAGTTGAACCGCTCACGCGTATGATGCCCAGACACGCGTAAAATGGGCAGTTATGACTGTTTTTCACTGGACCGACAGTAGTGGCCAGCGCTATCGCCGTCGGCCGCCTCGCCAGGACAACAAGCCAAGAAGATAGTATATGGTTCCATACCCAAATCTAATCATCGACTATATATATGCGCCGGCGCGTTGATCAAATCGATCGTGTGATATGATATGGTTTTATAACGTCAACTCACCAACCCAGTTCGCTCCGGTGATTGACTCCATCATGCATCGATGTTTCTTCTCACTCTTTTTCCAGGATGTTGCTTACATATCAATGTTGATCCTCTCTATGACTTTTTTAGGAGCGATCCTCTCTACGATTTTTAACACTCAATGGTGACCACGGGTGACACAGGGGAGGGGGACGGATTTTCTTTTCTAGAAAACACGCAGCTTAATTCAATCGAAATAATAGTTACATGGTTATGATGAGGGATCAAAATCCAAAGAAATCCAGCCAACCTAGCAACCTCATGAGCAACCTTATTAGCTTCTCTATTTTAATAATCGAAAGTAGAGATACGAAAATCACAAGCCATATACTAGCAATCATCCAAAACTTCCGCCGCCGCTCCCAGCGATGGTCGTCCATTTTTCATGTTGTAAATAACCTCCAAAATATGAGAAGGAAGTGCAAGCGGGGCGCAGTCGAGAGGCTCCCATAGGGTTCCCCACGCCGCCGCCGGCTCCCCAGCCGCGCGTCACCGCCGCCGCGGCCAGCGCCTGCCGGCGCTTGCCCTCCATCCCCGCTCCCCCACCCCCACCTCCACCCCTCCCTCCCCCCTTCCTCCCCATAACCCCCGCGTCGCCTCCCCGAGCGAGGCGACCGGGGGCCTCGTCCCCGACTCCTCTTTGGGCTCCCCTCGCTCCTCCCTCCCCCCGCCATCGTCGCCGGGCGCCTCCGGGCCCTGCCCGCGTGGTGCTAGCGGCGACGGGACAACCTTTCCCCGCCCGCGGCCTCCACTGCTCGGCGATGGTGGCTAGCGGCGGTGTGCTTCGGCCGGCAGTGGTGGTGCTGCGTGTCGCGGTGCTCTCGATGCGATGGTGCGACCGTTGGCCGTGGGGCAGCGCGGAGGCGCTGGTGGCTGGCGGCGCCCGCCGAGCCCAGATATTGGCCCATTTGGACCCCATCTGGGTTGGGGCAGGCCGGTGGCTCGGTGTTCGGCGGTGGCGCTTCCTGGTGGTGGAGAGGTGGCGGCGGTCCGCGGGCGGTGAGAACTTCATCGATCGTCGAGCTGCAGCGTGGTGGCAGGACTGTCCGGGTCCACGTGGACCCGGCCGGGCCGTCGGGGCCCAGCAAGTCCTCGTCGCCGCGTCCGGTCGGCTACGCTGCGGCGGAGGTTGTCCCTCCTTCCGGTCGAGTTGTGCTCGCTCCCGTGACCGGTGTCGTCTTTCCCTCTCCAGGTCTTGTGTTGGCAGCTCCAGTGAGGCGGCAAGGGTTATCCGGTAACCGTGGTGGCACAAGCTGGTGAGGCTCATGGGGTGGTGCAGTTCGAAGTGCCTGGGGTGGTGGTGGTGGTCGTGGATCAGGAGAAATCCCTGTCGGATTGTCCGGCACCGACGTTGTGACGCCTGAGGGCGCTATCGATCCTTCCTGAGGGGCGTCAGGTGTATCCCTTCCCCACTATCCCTCGTGTACCGGGGAAACCCTAGAACTTGCTCGGGCAACAACGGCGACACCGTCTCATCCCTTCTTGAAGGTGTTGCTTGGTGCACGACGCTTCGGGATGCTGGGAGCGTGGTGGTACTTCTTTGGAGGGTGTATCCCTTCCCCACTATCCCTCGTGTACCAGGGAACCCCTAGAACTTGCTCGGGCAACAACGGCGACACTGTCTCATCCCTTCTTGAAGGTGTTGCTTGGTGCACGACGCTTCGGGATGCTGGGAGCGTGGTGGTACTTCTTTGGAGGGTGTAGCGGTTGTCGGGCTTCCTTTCTTCGTTGATCTACCATTGTCGGCATTTATTTCTCTTTTTTTTCTTGTCTTTCCTTTTGGGTATTTCTGTGTTGTGGCCCTAGCAGGCTCGATGTATCGAACGTTTGCTTTATATATAAAGCGGGGGGGGACCCTTTATCGTCAATAACCTCCAAATTATAAGAGTTAATAATGAGTCGATTGTACCATCATGCTTTGCGCGAGGGACAGACGAATCTGAGCGTCAAAGCTTCCACTTAGAACTTCCAAACCAGTCTAGTCTCCAACTTACCCTACAATAAATTTTCCTTTGTCATCTCTCTGGACCGCCCCGACCATAGCCTTACTAAAGTCATTATCAAAGGGTTCATCAACATTAAGATTCACAAAACCCACAGGGGGGCGAATCCAATTCCCCTTTTAATAGAAGCATTTGGAGACGAAGCAAAAAACATAATTAGTTGTTAGAGCAAGAATCCCAATAGAAATCCAGGTAGCATCTTGAATCTTCTCTTTATGCCCCAAGCTTACACCTTTCCCACCATAAATACCAAGCAACAATGGCAATCATCTCATACGTATTCCGATGGCCCATGATATATAAGTCTTGATTTGGCAAGTGTAGTAAGAATTCCAGAAGAAACCCCACCAGCACGATCAACTTCACACACTATGAATAGTTTCAGCCAACCTTAGCCTTCTTCTAACCTCCTTTTACGTCTACCATTGAAACACCATATGTTTCCTATCTTCTAGACCAGAAGAACAAGATGGGCAAAGGGGAGAAAGTTTTAGATACCTATTGGCAAACTTCCATATCTCTTATGGGAGGGGTGGGAATTGCCTCGCTTTCAAAGCTCAAAGGCGTTTCATTGTGCATGCGTGTGTTGTGAGTTAAGCATGGATGCATGGGTCCACTTATCGGTGCCTTAAACGAGAAAACTAAGCTCTCTCTCTCTCTCTCTCTCTCTCTCTCTCTCTCTCTCTCTCCATCCCCTCCCTCCCTCCCTCTCTCTCATAGTTGAAACAAATCTCCTGTCAGTCAATAGCGGGATTCGTTTAGTCTGCAACCGCAAAATTCCTAGTGGAGGATTTTGGAGGACCTTGTAAATCCTCGTATTGGTTGGCTGGTATTGATGAGAAATTATGATACCACATCTTAAACCTTAGCCTAGACCCACCTTGGTTGAAGGTGATTGGTAAGAGAGAAGGTCGTATGGAGGCTTCGTTTGTCGTTAAGATGGTGGAACAAGTGCTTCGAGTTCTTGTCCTGATAGATTGATCTAATGGCAGCAGCAGTCATGCGTCTCTAGGTTACAAAGGCGACGATGACACATAGTGAGGATGATTCACTTCTCAAAGCGGTGATGGCAACAAGGAAGGGGTTCCTCATTGACCTTCTTTATTTATTGTCGTGAATGGGTGACTCACCACAACGTGAATCGACAAGTTACATGGACGGCGGTGCTCTAGTGGTTCAAGGTGCTAGTGGTGGCAGCGATGATGGAGGTAGACACACTCGATCTCTCAGAACCGACTGGTGGTGGCTATGGTGATAGTGTTGGCGATAGATATGGTGGTAGTAAACCTCCTCGATACACATACGAACACAACGGAAGCGGACGTGTGCCTCTTCCTAAGATGTCCTTCCCATATTTTGAGGTTGATTAACCCCACACCTGGTGCGTCAAATGCATGGACTACTTCGCTATGTTCAATATCTCTACAACATCATGGATGAACATCATGACCATGATCATGGACAATAATGTGACAATTGTGGTTGCAACTCTTAAAAATCAAGCATAATTGGTAGAAGGGCATCTCTAATGGACACAATCGAAGATAAGTTTACCACATGAGGAGTACAAGTTGTAGTTTGAGGTCCTAATGTATCAAGCTTGTATGTACAATCCCCACTACAACAAATCTCTACTCTTCCTAGCAATTTGTCAAGGACCTAAAGAACAAGTTGCGTAGACCTATGGAGTCCCAAATTCCAAAGAATGTGATCACACCACACTGCTCGTGGAGGTGCATTAGGATGTGCTCGTGTGCTCGGTTGGACACACAAATCATTGACTTCCGCAAGGTGGTCAAGGCTCCACTCGGTGGCACCAGTGGACTTTGGTAAGATAAGCAACTCCAGAATTATCGATGAATACACAGTCTTTGTTTCAACTGTGGGGAAAGGTATGAACCTAGGCATAAGTGTTCTCATAAGGTGTCGGTGCAGCTCAATGCTATGAAAACGGATGATTCAAACGTTCAGCTGGCCAATGAGGTGTAAGAGGAGTTAGAGCTTCATGATACAACCACATTCGTTAAACAAAATGGCCAAGGCCCCTCCATCTAGCAGCACTGGTGAAGTACCCAGAGATCATTAGCTCTTGGATTATTGGTGAACACACGGGCTTTGCTTCAAATGTGGGGAAAGTATGACATATGCATTAGTGTGTTCCTAAGGTGTCACACAACTAAATGCCTTGAATATGGAGGAATCAAATATGCAACTGACCGATGAGGTATTGGAGGAGTTTAAGCTTCATGGTACAACCATGATCACTAAATGCAGTGGCTAGCACTAAAGATAAACATAACATTTGCATCATAGCAATTGTCAAGAATCAAGCCATGCATGTCCTCATTGACTCCAAGTACCGCCACGATTGTATGTGCATAGTATGTTCAACGCAACATGCCAATACACTTGGCCAAGTACGTATGGTAAATTGCCAAGTCTCCAGGGTATGCAACGTGCAAAACTTAAATTTGTGGTCCCAAGACAACACATTTTCCCATTGAGATGCACAATCTAGCTGGGCAACTACAACACAATTTTGGGAAAGGATTGTCCTCATGCGCATAGCGCCATGCCATGTGACTGGGATCGTCCCTTGATCACTACAAATTCCATACGGGGCTTGGCAGGACATCTGTGTTAACTACATCCAAGGGCTTCCCCTTGTGTATCATTTCACAAGATATCTATACTTCGTGCCTCTACATAATCCATTCAAGGCGCACAAAATTGCTAAGGTCTTCCTTGACAATGTTGTGAAGCTTCATGTCATGCCATTTACGATCATCTTCAATCGCAATAAGAACCACACAAATATGCTCTTCTTTGTGTCATACCATTCGTTCACGGGTGGCCAAATGGAGCATGAAAAATGCTTGGAGATGTATCTCTAATGTGTCATGAATGACACATGCCCAAGAAATGGCGAGCCTGGTTTTCACTCTTTGAGTTATGGTACAATTTCAAAATACCACACCCCTCTTTATTGTTATTTGTTGGCATTCTAAGCTTTATATGGTTGCGCAATCTCGATTTTTGTGTGAAGCCTCTTTGTCTAGGTTGGCACTAGCTCCATTTTGCAGTGCATAATTGGATGAAGCTGCAGGAAAATAAGAACTCAAACTGGCAAACGGTTTCAAGTACTGTTGAAATTGCTATTGTGCGCTCAATCAACCCTTTCATGCGCCAATCAACCCTTTCACGAGGTGGCATGCATATTTGTAGCCCCCTTCCAAATTTTTGAAAAAAAATACGCAATCACTTCTCAACTAGACATACCAAGCAACAACTTTTGTTCACCCTATATTACATGTCTCGCAATTCAAGGAGTTCTGATCTTATTGTAGACTTCTGTCTATTCTAAATTGTTGTAGGCGGTACAATTGGACATGCGTTGACCTAAACCAGCAGAAATACTAGCCACTAGATTGGTCAAGAAAGGAAACAATGTGATCCTTCAAGCTCTCATCAATAGTAGACTTTGAGCAATCCACATGGTGGGAGGATGTCAAATTGTCAATGTGGTCATATCCAGAATTGCATCCACGATTGCTTGGGGACAAGTAATGATTTCAAATAAAGAGACAAGTAATGATTTCAAATAGAGGGACAAATAATGTAGCTAATGGAGGTGTAACACCCATGATGTATAGGGGTATAAGGGCATGTCCAACACGGTCCATCAAAACGCCCCTAAATGTCTAGACCGCGTGGTCCGGACACATTTTGCCCTCCAACATCATGCACTAAACATCCACAGACCAATCCGGATGTCTGAATTCCCATAAACCCGAACCATAAATGGGGGAGATTTAGGGGAGTCCTGACAGTCCTCTTGGCCCACTGCCAGTTGGCGGGCTTCCATGCTATCTCTCGGTGACAGGCTTGCGCTCGTCCAACACGGTTTTTGTGCAATGCCTACACATCTGCTCGTGGCCGTCGTCCTCAACAAACCCATCCTCGCCAAGGTTAACCAGATCATCTGAGCTTTCCTTTAGGTAGGTCACAAGGATGCCAACGGAGTGCCGTGTCAACTGGGCTAAGGTTTCTCGGCACCTTCCTTGGCGGCCTCAGTGTTCAAGATATCTCTCATGCATGCATAACACTTCGTACTCGTTGGCTACTCAAATGCACAGACCCCTCTAGCCCGTAGAGCCAGTTCCACCTCCTTGCCGATGTCAAGTCAATGCAGATCGTCCATGCCTCTACGTCGTGCACCGTCGGGATGGAAACACCTGCTTGTTCTGGTCGGATTGTTGGATCAATGGGAGTTCCATCGCTGACCTCGCCCCTTCGACTCTCACCATGGTGCCCAAGTGCACACCACAATTGCACTATGCGCCAAGGTCTGGAGGATCGGGCTTGGATCCGTGACATCCATGGCGGCCCCGAGCTCGCTGCGCTCGTGGAATATGTTGAGCTCTGGCATCGTCTCTGCCATTTAAACTCACGGAGATGTTTGACACGATGTAGTGGCGATGGACGGATATCGACAGTTACTCCGCCAAATCCTGCTACCTTGCAATGTTCCATGGCTCAATCCCCGAACATAACTCGTGTATCACATGAAAAACTTGGGCACCTCTCCATATCAAGGTGTTCACATGTCTCGCCTTCCAGGACAAATGTTGGACGCCAAATCGGCTTGCCCGCTGCATTCTCCCACACGATAACCGGTGTGTCCTTTGCGGCCAAGTTCCCGAGGACTTGCAACACCTCCTCGTCAGATGCTCTTTCTTTCAGCAAATTTGGCACAAGGTGTTGTCTTGGTGCCGATCCACAGCATTGTTGCCCGGCTTGGTTATAAGCTTCTCCGAATGGTGTGCACTTTCTTGCCTCAATGGCCCCACAATTCATCCCTGAGGCCTTTCCTCCATCAGTATCCCTGAGTCCTACGTTTCGGGTGTCCAGACTTTCGCAAACACTTTGTCACCAATTTGCGGGAGAAACCCCGTTCGGACCGCCCCGCGGAGCGATACAGGACCGTGGTCCGGATGGATACAGACGGTTTGTGGGTCCGCCTTGAAGATGCCCTAACAGTAGTGCCGCATCATCACCACTCACCTAATACCACAACAATCCACGCACATATATTCGATGCTGCTCAGATGCTGTACTAACCAAAAGCAACGGATTAACAAAGTTTTACAGGTGTGCTTGTGAGTTTGTCCGTTCTTGACAGTACGGGAGGGCCCGCATGCAGACGCTAATCGTGAGCCGTCCGTTCCACGCATCGCTGTCCCTTGACGACAAAAACAAGCGAGTGTGATTAATCTGGTTGGCTAATTACAGCATAATAAAACGTAAATTAAGCTACAGTACCAGTACACATCGGACGACGATGGGCGTACGACTGGAATCTCGGTCGTATTTGACATCATATATGCACAGTAGTACGAGACGAGAGAGCACATGCAAAATGGCGAGCATCAAAGGGAGGAGCGAAAGCAATCGCACGCCTTCTGGAGGCATTATGTATGTTTCCACGTACAAATACATGCATGGCTCAATTTCCAAGTTCTAGGACATCAACAGGATGAACAGTATAATTGCATGTGCATGCACATTTAGATTAAAAGCATAGCAATACAAACATACAAATGCAAGCCCGTGAGATACTCAGATACATACCGGTAATACACCTGTGGGCACATCCATCTGCTAAAGTGATTATGTGATTCGAACCACACCAAATCATGCTCATAATGACCATACTACTGTTAATCGCTAGCTGTGTTTTGAATATAAACAGAAACTCACGACAAGGAAAGGACTATACCTGATAGTTGACCATACATGAGTACTGCATTATGGTAACAGCAATGGCTCTACCAAATTAAGACTGGGTTCTCTTGGTTCACACGGCTAAAGTGTGATTGTACAGATAATTGTGTCCCCCACTTTGCCTTCTCTGATCTCTCTGTTGCACCTCAACGGTTTCTAGCATATGAACTCTACTGCCGTTGTACATACCACTTGGCGTAATGCTTGTGCCATGTCGGGTTGACATAATATTCTTACCCTATTTCCCGTTAGATGAAAACTCCACCGGCCTTGCTTTCATGTCACGCAGTGTCCAAATTAAACTAAGACCAGTCTGCGGATGAAAACGTGTGTGCTAGAGCTACGGACACATTCGTACGGGATTGGAACGAGCGTGGCAAATTGTGGTTGGGTGGTATTTGGTGAAGAGAAGGGCCCGCCCCAGAAAATCAAGGGGGAGATTAGTGGGAAATGGATCCGTAAGAACAAGTCCGTATGGGTTTTCCGTAGGTGTAGAATTATTGAGATGTACCCTAACTAATCTATTCTAGGTTGAGAATTTAACTAGCTGTATATGTATTATATGTGATGAAAAGTATATGTTTAGAAACTACATCCGCTTAAGAATCCAGTGATATATTTTTGACAACATATAACTCATATTTAGTTAGTCAAATGAATGACCTAAAACTACGCGCACACCATGTAAACCGAGACGGAGGGAGTAATGGTTTTGTGAGGAGAACATAACATGCAGTCATTTTACCATCAATGACCATGTGTTTAAAGCAGATAATTATTAACATGTACACTAGTTGCAGGCGGCAGAAATAATCAAATCAAGGTGGCCATCAATGCATAAATCATGGACGCTTGATCCATTTATTCACAACCAACGAGATAAGATGTAGCACAAACAATGTGTTGCCAGCTTTTTTTATAAGGTTTTGATGTAGTTGGTCGGTTTTAATTTTGCGGGTCTTATGGGATGGGAATTGAACATTTTCATGCATGTGAAATTATTGTGTTATAACTAAACAGGGTTGGATGAATTGCCGGTCCCATAATTCTTGATGAATATTGGGCAACGTGGAATATGTCCATGCGCATGCATACGTATCAATTAGCTAGCAGCTAGCAAGAAAAGCTCGACCATTCATAGCTGGCATCTTTTATTTGTAAGCACTCATCCTAGGACCCGATGGAGATACTCTTGGACAGGAAAAACGACGTCTGAACGAGACGCTGGCGTGCATACTATAGCTACGTAGACTAATACAGGCCGCGCGTACACTCCTCTTTGAGCTACACCAATGGACAGTTGTGATCTTTGCTAGCCTTGACGATATGCAGACGAAAAGGAATGGACCGTGCAAAATTTCCAACAAAGATGGAGAGAATGGACCACGCATGTAGATATCATGCATGTGATCTTCATAATGCATATTGCACGCGCGTGGGCATGCACCAGCTATACAACAAGTACAACTATACACAAGCATACAGACCTGCAAAGAACTATTAATACGGCTGGGCAGCCAGCTAAAGATACAACAATACGCATTCATATTTTAAAGTATTTTACAGTGGTAGGTAGAGTACGTGCATAAATAAAATACGCGTATGTATTAACGTTTGCCAGCAGGACAAGCCAGTGTACGAGCGAGCACACTGATGTGTCATCGTACGTGTACGTGCGTGATACATACATTTTTCTTAGGACAGTGTACGTGATGTATACAAGCATGAACGGATTGACGCGATTACGCCGATGTCGACGGATACATGCACAGACAGGGCATGTATGGTGACACTGGAAAGAAACTAAGAAGAAAACTGTGCAGTGGTACGCTAGCGGCAGCTAGCTGCTAAAAGCGCTACACTACGAGTGACACTCATGCATGATGCATGGGGGGGGGCATATGCGTGGAAGGTGCGGCCTCACATCACGTAGGGACAGGAGATTAATTAGTATTATTACGGATTGGACCCTCTTAATTAATTGATGGCTTGTCAACAAGGGTGGCCAGGGCTTGCGGGTTAACCACAGCCATAATTAATCGAGGATTTTAGCATAATTAAGATGAATATAAGTAGGAGTACTACTACTAGGAGAGATATCGATAACTCAATTGTGTGGACTAGATGTGTACAGGACTACTGGGACATGAATGAATCTTGTATTATCATCAACGGTGAAAGAGTATATATGCAAACCTTTTGAAACAAATTGTAGGCAAAAAGGCCTAAGGGTTGTGCCATAGGTATGATGCACACTATATATGGCTTTCTTACGTGTATCCCAAAATACGGTGACGTGGCTCTCTCTTGTGCCATAGTTTGCGCTTAGCTTGACTATACGAATAAGATCTCGGAGACTAGAGTGGTAGTGCGAGTTGCAGTCATGCATGTACAAATCCGGCACAGCATTAATTAGGTTTTGTTTACGAATTAAAAGGGGGTCATGGAAAGTGATGTTATCGTGGAAATGGAGCCCAGCCGTGCTGTCCTGCTGTCATGTCCTGCTAAAAGTAGTAGGGTAATTTGGACCCCCCAACACTGACAACTAACTAATCATGCATTTGCAGCCTTTTGCCACTCCTAAATTGTGTTATTTTGTTATCTTTACTTACATGTTGACCATAATTAGGAGGTTATGCATAGACGAGAGGAGAGAGGAGAGAGATGGGAGAGAATCTGTCGGTTGGTACGTACATACTCTATATTACACGAAGACAATTGTGTATTCTACATCTTTGTAGCATGTATAGCGTAAGTACATCTGACCTGTTATCATTTTCTTAACTAGCTAAGCTCCGCCCACAAACAACGTGTATGTCTAAAGACATAGTAGTTGCATTTGATGCATAAATGCCATTTCTATGTTGGCGGGTAGCTGTATTTTCTCTTAAGAATAGTATAAGGTTCATCTATCGTTGACAAACCTTTTCATCTCAATCAATTTGGCCATTGTATACAGGAAATTGCAGAATATATATGTCACTACGCTTCAGAGGTCCAATACGTCACTAACACACCTCCTATAAATATTTAGTGTATGTACATTAGAACGGCCGGGCAAGTTAGATTCTTCCTACCCTCTCTCTACAGCCAGGCAGCCATGGAGCTCATGGAGGCCTAAGCAAAGCGACCTCCTGTGTAATGCACGCTCTCTGGCACGCCCCACACAAGGGCGCCTGCGCCACTCCTGCTATGTTGTCCCTGATGTTCATCCATGACAGCACGGTACCATGGCATGGGCGGATGTAACAGGTTGTGTTACATGTCCTCTCCGATGTCCTCGTGCCAATTGACATCTAGGTCAATCTCGTATGTTGCCAAACACTACCACGTTGAAGCATATATTGTCTTCCTCGACATGTTTGTGTCAGCGCCCTCGCCCATTACTCCTTGTCCTTAGCCGCACACCAGTGAGATCATTAAACATAGATCTAGCAGCGCGAAGGTGTTGTTGTATTGCCCAATCTCTAGGGCAAGAAATCTCATCTCTTTTTTTTTCTATCTCGTGCACACTTCTTGTTAGTTGATAATGGTGAGGGATGGATGGAAGCTTAAAACTAAGGAGCAGCGTTTCACTGGTGCCAGCGATCCTAAATCGAACAACGTGATGGCAACATGACGTGAGAGGGCAGAGAGTTATGTGGACGGAGGGTGGAGAAGGGGAACATGTGGAGCCCTTCGAACATCAAAATGCAAGCCAGACCATAGTGAACTCCATTAGCAACTTTATTTGCATTTTTCACTGCCCAAAGCTGATTGGAAAGATGAGTTTGTTGACCGTAGATGCATTCTTACTCTTTGTATACCTCTTAAAAGAAGTCTACTATTTGTATAAGAGATATGACGAGTCTCTATGTACATCTGACTAATCTCCATCTTAACTTATAATGTAGATGAATAATGTAGGTCATTCTCCTTTTTTACAATAAATTTTAGCATGTCAGAGCAAATGTGGGAACTTTTTAACCTCGCATTGATAATATAATGGAATCTTGAATTCATATAAACCCTTCACAACAAATTATATGTAACTTGGTTATAATGATATTATAACAAACTTCATATTACCATGTTGGAATGAAACTGAAGCACCAACCATGAGCAATTTCTTGCGACTAGAGAACATTTAACATGATGCCGCCTTTCACCAAGAATGCAACATCTATTACTGGTTTTGCGGGTGTCTCTCGTTGAGAGTGAAGGGAGAAAGAAAGAGACTAGAATAGAATTTAAGGTCGGACGCGGGCACTTTTCGAGCAACATGGATATACTAGGCTCGAGAAAGTGATGCCAATCGCATGAAAGCAAATTCTCCAGAATACTGCATGAAAGCAAATTGATATAGGCCATTTGTTTGCCATGAAAAGGACGACGGCGAGAGAGCCATGCATGGATCTCGTCCTTAATTACATTTTTTAATCCTGGATAGACTACATTAGGGAGGTAAGCTAGAGCTATAAATGGTTGGGCAATCCTGGTGTAGTCTTGACGAACAATTTATAGTTGATTAAAAAGGTGATTCTAACTGCTGGCCACTGGATCGGTGGAGAAGTGGGCGTGCATGTGGAAATTATCCATGTGTTGTCACATATCCCAAAACGCATCCACTTCACGCAATAGATACCGTTTCTTCCAAGTGCATCAGAAGGGAAAATGGCAAGAGTGCCGTCGGATTGAGCACGGTCACAAACCTGCAAAACCTGCAGGATTCAGAACCGAGAACATCGAAATTGTTCAAATTGGCCACCGCGGTATACAAACGGCAAAAACAAGAGGCAAAGACACGCGAAAACAAATTGAAATGACTACATCACGCATTTTAATCAGGGCGGTAATTAAAGCGCGTGCCCACGCTACTATGCGAGTAGCATTTGTAGCATGTTTAGTAGAGTGGCATTCGTGTGTGTTGTGTGGCGTGGAATGTATGTCCTCTTGTACTTAGAAAGCACTCCTTGCCGCAAACCTATGGCAAGCAGGCCATGTTACCCCAGATTCTTGCCGATTATGCCATTCTATAGCGCGCACATGCATGCTTTCCACAGAGGCATGCATTGGGGTTATGTGGGATACAGGAGGCGCAGAATTGGCTACGGACGCATGGATACCACACACACGCGCGCACGGCTGACAGCTAGCCACGGACAGGGACGAAACACGGCTAAAAAGGGACGACATCAGTATTCACTTACTCCGACCACGTAAAATAAAGCATCTTCTACACATACAGATAGATTATTCTTTCTACCAAAAGAACAGATATGCAGAAAGATAAAGATGTATCTGCACGCACATGTTTGAGAGAAGTTTCACCGGGGTTCCGCGTCGCATCGTCGTTAAAGTTTCGTCGTATGAATTGAGGGCAACTTTCAAGCGTTTCATCCATGGTCCGTCCGAATTCAACGGGGAATCAAGCGAGAGAGCGGGCAAGGGGAAGTGGCCGGGTAGCTACCCCAGGCCCAGGGCAGCTGCCAACTATTTGCGACATGAACATACTCATTCGTAGGAGGTTTGTACAGTAGCTTAGCGGCCTATAGCGCGAGTGCGCGTCGAGTTGGTTGGCACACACGCGCGCCCGCGCACGGTGGCGTGGTCCCTTTTTCCCTTTGGCCCCATAGCAGCCTCGCTAGCTGCATCGTTCGCTCCATCCAGCCTCGATGGGTAGCCACTGACTGTGTCTACATGGGAGCAATGGATGGGTGGATTGGATTGGGTTGGACGGTACCCCTACCCCTACCGACGACGGCCCAGTGTCCTACGACTCTCTCTCTCTCTCCTCGCTATTCTTTTCTCTCTCTTCTAGAGACTAGAGAGGAGACGAGGGGAGAGGAAATGAGACGAAAGGTACGCATGCAGCAGTGTTGGCTTCGACGGGCCCGCCGGGCGTACTATGGGATGCCGTCCGTCCTGTTCTGATCTCTTCTTTTAGCCCTCTTGAATCCCGGCTGTACCGATCATTCGTTCATCATCGCCAGGACGGCAGGACCCATGCATCACAAATTTAACGCCTCTCCCCCTCTCTCTCTCCTCTTTCTCTCTCATGCATAATGCTGATCGTAACAATAGTATTATCATAAACCCAATTGAAACGGATGAATTGAAAAGTGGGCGAGCAAGTCACCTTGGGCCTGTGCCTGTGTGGTGCTGTAGGAAGGGAGGGGGTGGACCTATGTCCTGTTGGGGACCCCGGAAAAGATGCCTCCCGCTCATTCGTCAAACTCGCCCTACCCCCGTGATCTTCTAATGCCAGCCTTGCTAATCGCCACGCCGCTGCCGTCCCTTATCTCCCACCCCTTCTAGATAATGCATGCACCTGTAAGATACAGACGGAAGGATCAGAATTACGCCGTAATTTCGCAATTGTCATGGCAGAGGTCATATCATAGAGTTGCATCCTTACCATGACAGCATGGTCGCCTGGAGTGTACCAGTGAGCGAGCTTTCTCCACCTGCCTCAAGGTGCTGGAGAAGAAAAGCTGAGGCCAACAAATTAGTGAATGGAACATCTAGAGCAGTGCCCAGCAAAAGGCAGGTTGTTGTTACCTAAAAGTCGGTTTATCTCGGCCCAACTGCAAGTCCTGCATGGAGGAAGAACAGATGGTGACATTAACCCCCACGGGCACGCACACGCACCAGTTGGTTTTAATCGTTGCGATACGAAGCAAGCGGGGATGTGCTAATTGCTCCAAAAACCTGCATAAACAATACACATACAAGAGTCTATCAGAACAGACAATGCAAGCCTCCAGAACGGATGAGATCCGCTGCATGGGGAATCAAAGGACAAGACGATCAGCTGGAAACCAGACTAAATAAAACGCCCAATCATCAATGCCTTTTGATTCGTCCCCGCCCCGCGTCTTGTTTAATGGGGACGAGTATCGGCCATCACATGGGCACACAAGGATGCCATTACGATCCTAATCATGGAACCATGGATTAAACTCTCTCCTTTGTATTGGACATGCAAGGATGGGAACAATAATACGCGCATTGACTGGCTCATTGGGGAATACTACTGTGCCGCGAATATTTGTCCCCCTCCTATGGACCTATTTTGTATCAGGAAATTAGAAAATAAAGTTTTTTTTTCTTCTCTTGTCACAATGATCGGCGTATCATCCATTGACGAGGCTAGCGACAGTCAGCAGGCAAATCATTATGCTTGGTACCTGTGTCATTATAGAAAGCCCGGTTCTTCACTGATCGCGGACAGGTTCAGCGGCGGCAACGTGCTCCGTCCGGGATTGGAGAAGCAAAGATTTCTGATTGGAAATTGCTAGCTAGCAGCTTGCTGCTCCGGGTAAACAAAAGGGAGATGCCCTCTGTCCTGGAATACGAACATCTGGTGCCACCTCTTTCTCCCCAGGACCCCAACTGTGATGATTGATTGCCGATGGCTTTTCCCCCACATAGAAGTGATCCAGTGACTTACCTGAAAAGCAACGGAGATAGAGGACAATTCTTGGGTCTGACACATAAAATCTTCTTGCAGGTGGGGGAAAAACGAGGTGCACATGCACGAACGAACAGCAGCAGCAGCAGCAGCTAACAAAGATGAGTTTTAATTAGCAGCAGAAGAAAGGTGGACATGGCCGCCTCCCCCAACCGTGTGTGTGCTTTACCCTGCATGGAACACTCGTGACGTAGAAGTAGCTGCAGAAAAGAAGGCAACATAAATAAAAAGACAAGGCTTCTAGTAGCAGGAGGAGGAGTGGTGTACACTGAATGCTGCCCTGGGGGGTCGTGGTCATTCGCCATGGGAGGAGCAGGAGCAAGCAGTCCCTTTCCTGATAATGCAGAGGCAGACGGACCCGTTTTACTTTCACTGGCTTGTGCTCAAAAAAACAGATGAATGTAGAGTTTCATAAACAAGGCCGCGACATTAAAATATCGGTGAAGGCGGCTACCCCACCGGTTTTGGCACCAGACATAGATTCTTAGGAGAGATGACGAGACGTACCCCCACGCGTAGCCGGAAGCAACCAAAGTGAAGAAGAAGAAGAAGGGTTAAACCCCCACCCCCTTCCCCTCTCGCAACCACCTCCACCACCACCACCTTTAAAAGAAGGTGCTAAAGGGGGGGTGTCCTGCAAAGAAAAGGAGAGGAGTGCCCCCTAACCTTTCCCTGCTTTCCACTGAAATCTCCTATCTGCAACCATACACACTGTTGCTCTTCTTGCTCAATTCTGCTCTCAGCAACCATTTCCCCATATATAAGTCACTATACCCTCTGCATTTCCCACCCCTTCTTCAGCCATGGATTCCTGAAGAAGCTCCGTGCTACCAGAGGAGGCTTCTGCTGTGAGCAATTGCAAGCTGTGTGAGTTCCGCGAACCTCGTCGGGTCTGCGAATTTCAAGCTCGCAGGCTCTGCATTGCACTGAAATGGGGAGGCATTCGTGCTGCTACAAGCAGAAGCTGAGGAAGGGGCTCTGGTCCCCTGAGGAGGATGAGAAGCTCATGAACCACATAACCAAGCATGGCCATGGCTGCTGGAGCTCTGTCCCTAAACTTGCAGGTGAGCAAAAACTAATATTCTGCATTTCACTCTTGTCAGTTACAAACTTCCATTCTTTCCCCCCTTCTTCTCCTCCTAAGAAGGCTTCCCTCTCTTAGTCAGGCCAATTATCTTAATTTGCCTCGTAAATTGCTGCAGGGCTCCAAAGGTGTGGCAAGAGCTGCAGGCTGAGGTGGATAAACTACCTGAGGCCAGACCTTAAGAGAGGTGCCTTCGCTCAGGACGAGGAAGACCTCATCGTTGAACTCCATGCTGTGCTTGGGAACAGGTGAATTTTAAGCCTAGAGTTGCACTCTGAGGACCCAAACAGAATTCAGCATTAGTAACTGCAGAGCAAACCTTGATAATTCAACTAATACGCCTCTTTTTTTTCCATGAGAAGGTGGTCTCAAATTGCAGCACAGATGCCTGGGAGGACTGACAATGAGATTAAGAACCTCTGGAACTCGTCCCTCAAGAAGAAGCTGCGGCAGAAGGGCATTGACCCCAACACCCACAAGCCCCTCACCGAGGCTGATCGCAGTGGAGCAGCTCCCACCATCAGCACCGAGAGGACCTCTGGTTCCAGTGACGTCAACCCGTCAAGCGCTGGTGCTCAAGGGAACTTCGGTCACCTCCTCAGCGAGACAGCCCAATCGTCAATGCTGCTGCCGGTGTATGACAAGAAGCACCCTGAAACTCCAAGCTTGGCACGACCTAAGGTGCCAGCAAAGGAGTTGTTCCTGGACCAGCTTACTGCTGGTCACGAGAGCCCATCAAGCTGCCGTTCATCAGGTCCAACGCTGTATTTTCCTTTCCAGCAGCAATTAGGCTACAGCAATGAGTGTGGCAGTGGAGATGGTGCAAATATGAACATGAACTCACTCTGGTTTAACCAGAATGATTTCAACTGCAGCACAATCTCCACTGTGATGCCAACAGTTTCACCATCAGCCCTCTCGACACCGATGGGACTGAACCTCCCACCAGACAATCACCGCCATGGGGGCACTGGCATAGGCAGTGCCCCTTTCTACTGGGGTGGTGTTAATCCTAGCAGCAGCGGTAGTACCGGGAGCAGCGGAAGCAACAGCATGGGGTTCGAGCCACAGAGCACGAACTCAATTCTGGAGAACAGTGTATTCCCATGGACAGATATCGGAGTTGGGCAAGAAAAAGATACCAGAGTTCAGTTAGTGGAGGAACTCAAGTGGCCTGACTTGCTTCATGGAACCTTTGCAGAGGCAACCACAGCGATGCAGAACCAGAGCCAATCACTATACGATGATGTGATCAAAGCAGAGAGCCAGTTCAACATGGAAGGGATATGTGCTTCTTGGTTCCAGAATCAGCAGCCACAGCAACAGCTGCAAGCAGCATCAGACATGTATGATAAAGACTTGCAAAGAATGCCCTTGTCTTTTGAGCATATCTAGGTGCTATGTTCTGCCATACATGGAACAGAGAAGATCAGCAGAAGTTCAGACTTCTCTCACAATTTCGTGAGCAGGCTATGCTGAGGTGCTTGCATAGATACATATGCGGGTTGATACAGGAATCAACCCTCCACAACCTTCCTCGGCTAAAGATCATGCAGTGCCACGGAAAAGACAGCTCTGTCATCAGGAGTGGCGTCAAATTGCACAGAAAAGTACATTCTGGAGTCTCCCTTTCTTTCTCTTGAAAATTGTTGTTTTCTTCTGTACACGACAGCTCAACTTTTGGATACTTGAGTTTTTGTTCACTCTCTGTTTATCAAATAAATAGACAGGAATGGGAAAAACTGCATGTGTCGGTAGCTATCACAGACCATACAAGTAGTCCCAGACTTTTCAACTGCTGCCATGCACGTAGATGGGAATTAATTATTGCAAGTTGTATTTTTATATCTTTTGAGAAGTTGCCGACAAACTGCAGTTGTATATTTGTAAAGGCAGAAAATTGGAATATTGACCCATGAGCATTTTTCTCTGGCTTTCCCTTTCCTGTTTCTGTCTTAATCTTTTCCCTGTGGAGAATCCGAAGCTACTTGATCGCTTTCTACTTCAATACTAGCATGGAAAAGGATTGGTTGATTTGATATGGTCTAAAGAGGTAACCATCCTCAGGAGAGAGTAAGCACGGCTGAGAGAAAAGGAGGCAAGTATTTAAGAATATCTACCTACCATGCAGATGGGTAGCATATGAAGCCTCATTTTGTGGTGAGCACTCAACCATATGCTCAACTATGGCTGCGCATTATGGTTTGTCCATGATTACATCGCAGCGTTGCAAAATGTACCTTAAACTTGGCTAGGAGCTCAACATTCAGCAACCATGGAACTTAAGCCATGTTGGGTGCTTATTTGGTTTATCACGAACTAATTGAGGTACGAGCTAGGTGACACTGTAAGTAACCCATAACCAACCTCCAGAAAAGCTAGCCTCTACATAAAAAGGCCAAATAGAGTACCAGAACTTGGTTTCAACGTTCAACATCACTGTACCAAGGGCGATAATACTAATGCTCCTGCTAATAATACAATTGAGGGACCATGTCATGGGCTGAGTTAGATTGTTAACCAATTTGGCTTGGCCTTGGTGGGATCCTTTCTTTATGACTCCTCCTGTTCAAACCCTCAAATATGGGTTTATTTCTATGGGTTGCAATAGTGCTAAATAATGGACATATGAAATCAGGTTCCCAAACAATAGATTAGCTTTAGAAGTTACAGACTATATTTACATCACACAATTAACAGGGCTCGATCATTTGCAAAAAAAAAGGCTGGCATAAAGTGATTAGCACTTTCATTTTCAAAGACACGATGAGGCCAATAATGCTCATAAGGACCATTAGCACCAAAAGGAAATTAGAGAAGCCCAATAATTCTGGAATGCAGTGATAAATGCTACTCCATGTCTATCTCTAGATTCTGGTACATAATTCACGATGAATTACAATTCATAAGAGCTTGGTTGCGTACCATGCCGTTTCAACTTATATGGCATATGCACTTTAATTCGCTTTGTTTATATCCTGTGTCTTCTTGGACGTATGAGCTGTATTATTGGATGCATCTGCATGTTTTAGAAATTGACACATCAGTTGACAGAAAAAACAAAAGGTTGAAAAGGAAGAAGTAACAAGACAGGAAAATAGCAACTGTTCACAAAGGAGGATGCTAGTGCTCTTCCAGATGAAAAAGGACATTTAATTTAATAATTGGATATTTAGTGTCAAGATTGCCAGCAGCAGTAGACTGCAATAATGACCACCTAACATCATCATTAACGAATGGAAGATAACAGATGAGAAGGAATAATATCACAAATTACTCAATCAGCAGTTCTTTTTCCCTTGAACATGCGCCGGACTGCATGTCGTTTTGCATATTACTCAAGTAATAGTAACTTGGCAACATTAGATCTGAGATATTGTAATGTGTGTGCTATTATGAGGTACAAATGTAGCAAAGAACAATCAACAGCCAGTTCACCCATTCCATTTGACACAACCCACACTGCAATTGATTGTGATCAAGTATTGCTTTAGTTTGATAGAAACATAAATTTTAGGTAAAGCAAAAAAAAAAAGCCATACAGTTCTTGTTTTACAAGGAAATAACTAAAAGCAAGACACGAATCTACTACTGCATGATACATGTACTTGCGAATAGTTGTTTCCTCTCAGCCTCCCTTTGACATCAGCATGATGATGAAATAGGAAAGCATATTGGCACAGCTTTACCGAAAAAGGCTTTCGCCCCGCTTTATAAATAAAGCAACGATCATCAACATGACAGTACAAACTCACACCACCACACACGCACACACCCAAGGCATGATACATACGCGCTGAGTGCAGCAACACCACCCCTAGCTACGAAGAGATGAAGCCGCATATGGCGAACCGTGAACTCCAAGGCAGCGCCTTCAGGAAGGATATGACACTGGAGCGCCGCCACCGCCCGACCCGAGGGTCAGAGTTTCCCCTGGAGCAACACAACGGGCAATGAGAGCCGCGACGACGCCTTCAAGAAGGGAACGAGCTTCGCCGCCGCCGGTCCATCCGGGGATAGAACAGGTTTTCACCCCGGCCAACACTCACCGCCACCGAACACCACACCCCGGCCATCATGCCGCCCACATGGCCATGACAGTCGGGCAGCACCCAGCCACGGGCTCTGCCCATGAGCACCGGGCTACCACCACCAGGGCCGCCACCCCGGCATCCAAGACCAAGACGCCACCTCACCCGAGTCCCGCCGCTACACCAACCAAAGAGACGAGCGGAAAGGCTCGGCCTTTCGCACCCCTGAGCAGCCCCCAACACCGAGACCCAATAGGCCGGCCAAAGATGGCCACCATCGCCCCGTCCTGCAGCACCGGGCGCGAGACAAGCTCGATCTTGCCGCCGGGCGCGAGACGAGCTCGGTCCTGCTGTCGGGCGCGAGACGAGCTCGGTCCCGCGGCAACGGGCGTGAGACGTGCGATGGACCGCAGCTAGGAGCGGGCCAGCCCTTCGAGTCAAGTAGAGGCCGGACGACGAGGAGATGAAGCAAGGTCGAAACAGCCCGACCGCAGACGAGCCGACGCCGGAGAAGCCGGCCGCCGCCGCGGGCAACGCTGCCGGCCACCGTGTAGCCGCCACGCCACCGGAAGTCCACCATCCGGACCTCCCCGCGCCACCGCCCACGGCCGGAGCACCAGCCACACCCAGCCGCTGCCCCAACCCGCGCCGCCTGCCAGAAAAGGCGCGTCAAATCCGGCCGACACGCCCCCCACCTCCACCAGCTCCAGCCCAACTCCAACCCCGACCGAGAGGAGAGGGAGACCGAGCCGAAGCCCGTAGAGAAAGGGTCCACCAGAACCGCCCGCTGCAGCTCGTGACCAGATCCGATCCACCGCCGCCACCACGGGCACGCAGCCGCCGCCCACCACGCTGCCGCTCGCACGTTGCCACCGGAAGCCACCACCGCCGCACCGACAGGCCCTGCGCACGCCCGGCGCCGCCGCCGGAGCAGGCCGCCCCGCACCGGACACCCCCGAGCGGCAGAGAGAGGGGCCCCGCCGCCAGCCATCGTGAGGGGCTTTGCCCCGGCGGCTGCGGCCGGCGGCGAGGGCGGGGGAGGGTGGGGGGGAGGAGAGGGCGGGGGGAGCCGTGCCGCCGCCCGAGTCGCCCGCGGGGGGGACGACGCGGGGGCTAGGTCTCCTTTTTTAACTCTATTCACTCTCTCATGTCATTGGCACAGCTTTAAGTTTGGAATTTTGTAATTATAAAAGGCTGCTCCATTTTGGGGCTGCACGTGTCAAGTTAATTTCCCTGTCTTCGGCATTATCTGTCTCTGCAGTCAACACGTGTCAATTACAGACTGGAGACGTGACTAACCGACTAGGAAAAGTTCCATCAGTTATTAAACTGTGAATTCGCAGATATGTTAAGGCAAATGCTAAAGCTGGCACATCTTTGTGCTTGTGTTAGCAATCTCTTCTTAGTCCATAGGAAGCTCAAAGAACTAAAATGAGATTATGGTTCTATGAACCATGCCAGGATCAGGTAGTGGGAGAAGAATAGCATTTGCAGAGTTTCAACAGTGTAAACCCAGCCAGTACTCAATAGGTCCACTCAATCAAAATGAATGGCCCAATGGCATAAGGTAGGAAGAAGCAGCAAATATGAGCAGCTTAATTAGTTGGAACCATCCTTCAGTTGATTGCCTAGTAATGAAGGTGTGCAAGTAGATGGTATCATCAACCAAGAGAATAATAGCAACTAGATACAGCCTAAGTCAGTGGCAGACGTTGCAACAAATGTACTCCCTCCGTCCCAAAATAAGTGTCGCTGATTTTGTACAAAGTTAGTACAAAGTTGTACTAAATCAACGATACTTATTTCGGGACGGAGGAAGTACCTAATATACAGCCCAAGTGTATGCGCATTCAACAATTTAATTCATGGAATCATATGTCAAGGCATCATGGTTCTTTTATCTTCTGGGTTTTCCTTTTACCTCTTTGACACATTATGCTGGTGATGGTGACGGTGAGGATGAGTCAATAGGCCTTGTGAAGAGTGCTGCTGCAGTTTCCTCCTTCATAGGCTGGCTGCCATGTTCGGGAGCACGAGTCCCGGCACATCAAGGCCATCTTCTCATTAGCGTACCAGCAGTTTAAGGATCATGCTTGTGGGCCTTCTATGTAAATCACAAACGTTCACCCAGGACAGGGAAGTCATCTTGCTCATCGACGGCGTCTCTTTAAAAACTTAGGGACGATCTAGAATATCTCCAACAATGTCTCACTAAGCAACACCTCAGCGCATATCGTCGATCTGTTACCAAAGTTCCCGATTCATGTTAGACATTGGTAAAGTGTAAGTAACAATTGCACTTCAGTTGATAGCAAGAAGAGAGATCATTGCAGATTACGACAACAGAACCTAAGAGCAGAAGCTGAGACCATTCTGACTTCCTTTATTTGTCTAAGAGCTCTTCACTCTGAGAACCTGACTTAGACCGTCCATAAATACCAAACCACAACTGCTACATTACAAAATTTAACTTTTGGATTATCGAAATATGAAACTATCTTGACAATGCACGCATCCTCTATATCTACCTATCTGGTCAAATCAGAGACATTAGGGTTGCTGTTTATTATCTTTTTGCTTTATGATTTTATCCAGTTTGTACATTCATCTTAGAATAAACAGTTGGGACTTATGTAGCAAAATATTTCATTATGTATTAAAGATGCACTACCAGACTATGAAATGAGGCAAGCACTCATGTAAGTAAATCACAGTACCCCAAAAAATACAATGTTAATTTACAAAACTTGGGACTTGAAAATAAATGGGAGATCCTTACACTTTGAAAGGTACTCCTGACATACAAAAAGGTGTCCTTAGCCTTTCATAACTTGTCAAACACAATAGCACCATGATCTATACCAAGCTATCGATTACCCTTGATTCTACAAGAAACAACAAAATTCCGAACCTTAATGTGCAAATTTCAGAACTTCATACCGGTGCTCGAAAGGAACTGCTCCAGCAGGCCAAAACATTGTATCTAGAACCTATTGCCAACTTAAACACACTGCACTTCCAGAAGATTGCTCATGGAACATAAGTACTAACCACAAGCTTCTAGCAGAACACTACCAGATGCGGTGTTCAATATAAAAATATTTCCACATGTTTAGGTGATACTGTAAAATGAAAACTATTGTTTTTTGGACGCATTAGGTTTAACATGTACTTACTCGAACAGGCGAACAATAACATTGCAGAACGTCAACATGCTTGAACATAAATCCACTGAAACAAATAGAGTAAATTACTAGATAACCCAATAATATAGGTCAACATTACATCAGTTACACAGTGCAGTATCCAAATGGTAGTAGACCTAGTTCGATCGTTTCCGTTACTGTATGTTCTAGAAACTGGAAACAGCTCACCAGTGCAGCAACCAAACTTTACAGTATAGATACTAAATTTTATTCTCCAGGAAAAACATACTAACACCTAACAAATGTACTCCATGAAACTTGAGAGCCCGCCGTTCTGAATTATTTCCAAATGCTAATGGGAGAAACCATGTTCAATAGATGATAAGATCGCAGCACAGGTATCAGAAGGAAACTGTATCACATTTTCATCATGGTTGTCATTTAGGAGAAAATGTAGGTAACACAGAATTTCTTGTTTCAAACAATCACTACTAGGTCCCTATAGCAATTTGATAAGAAAAGAAGCAACGGGTGATGCTTGAAACATGTCAAAAGAAGATTAAATATTGACTTGACAAATGTGAGGGAGATCAAGGTGTCATATCTCAAGGAAGTGAAGAATGACACTGACCACACTAGACAAGCAAAATCGAAAATGACAGGTAACAAGGATATATGGAAAAGGATTAAGTATGGCCACTGTACACCCCTATCTGTTGTAAAACAATAATATGAATATTACCATAGGAAAATTTAAATTCATGATTCAGATAATTGATACCTTATAGCTACCACATAGGCACACACAAAAAACATATATCTATCATCTACAGCTAAAGAAACTAGTCTAGGATCAAGAGATTAAGCTAATAAATCTACTCAAGGATTGAGAAATTAAGACCCAATTTATTCCTTTGCTGCTGCTATTGCAAGCACTCAACTAACACAAACAGTGCTGCAATAATATGCAAACCCTGCAGCACTAGAAACTGGGTTCAGTTCCAAAGCCTACAAATAAAAACCTTTATGTTTTTTTTATTATCAACAAACCATTAAGGTTTTGACAGCTGAGTTGTCTTTCTAGACGGAAATACCCAACTTATTATCTAACCCGATTAAAAAACGATTAATGCAGTGTTGTTTCATGATAAAGGCAAGGCGCACTGCTTTACTGAAAGCAATAGTTCAGACAAAGTACAGGTAACTGGCTGGGGTCACAAGCTTACAGAATATGATTGTATGTACGGTCCTGAACACTGATCAATTATTTATTTCGACCAGCAAATAGCAATGTCGACATGGGCGTCACAGTCCATATCCACAAATAACAATGAAGTGAGGCCAGGACTCAAGACCGCACCCTGACTCCCTGAGGAGACCGCCAGCAAAGGAGTCAAGGGACGCTGAACCTGGCCAGTACCCTAGCAAACAGCAAACCCTCCCTGTCAGGGCGGATGCAGCGAGGCCCCTTCCGCAAATGCCAAATCGTACGCCCGATAGTTGACACCGGGGCACTGGGACCGCGATTTCACGCGGGGAAAACATTGCCGTGATCGACTGATGCCGCATTGGTGGTAACCACTGCAGCAGCAAGCGCAGGAACAGAGATCAATCCACCCGCTCCCCCACCAAAATGGCTAATCAATTCGGCTGGGGAGGGAGGCCAACCAGATGGATCGCGATTACCAATGCGAGGTAACATCGTAGGCCGGATTCGTACGCGTGAGGCTAGGTGTGAGGGTGCGGCCAATTAATTCGAAATTAACATCGGGAGGGGAGAGGGAGAGGGAGAGAGGGAGGGAGGGGAGGGGGGAATCAATACCGTGATCACGCGCGGGGTTAGAGCAGGGCGTTGGCGGCGCGGCGGCGAGAAACGGCGGCCGGCGGGAGGAAGGAGGCGGGCGGCGAGAGCGCTTTTTGGTTGCGCCTCTCTCTTCCTCGGGGCGGAGCAGGGGGGCGCCGTCGTTTCGGCCAGGGAGGTGCGCGTGGAGGACAATGGGCCAATTGGGTGAGCCACAAGGATTTTTGTTTGTTGGGCTGTAAAGCGTGTCAATCATTTATGTTGGGCCGCAAAGCTCTTGCAACAACAACTACAGCTCGGGCCGTGAATAGGGGACAGCGGTTCTTTTGAATTCTAGGGAAGGGCAGTTGGGCGAGGGGAGACATGTTTTGCGAAATAAAAGGGAGAAAATTCGAGAATTGTCATGCACGCATGACTTTGACGAGGGAGAACAACGAGCACAATTACGTTTTCAGTCTTTATAAAGATTTAAAAGTAAAACAACACAACAAGATCAGATGGCCGAGTTGGTCTAAGGCGCCAGATTAAGGCTCTGGTCCGAAAGGGCGTGGGTTCAAATCCCACTCTGGTCAATTTTTTTTTATGACATTTTCTTTCCCCATATAAGGCCTGTTCGGGACGAAGGAAGAGTGCAGGAAAACCAAAGGAAACCATATGTTCAAAAAAAAAAAAAAACCCGAAGGAAACCATCGTTACCGTCCGACCGGAAAGTTTTTCTTACATGCGTTTTCATAGGAAAACAAACATCCACCCCTATCCCATTTTTACCGCGAGGGCAGAGGCAGCGGAAGGGAAAGGATATCGAGGCATGCATGCAGGGACCCACTTCAGCTGTAAAATCAGCTAAATTCATGGGGTTCCTTCTCCCGCGTTCAGAACATCAACGTGTGGTTTTCTGCAACATTTTCACTTCCCATGTTTTGCATCTATCGTCCTTTTCATTTTCTTTTTTTTGTTCTAAACCTATGTTTTTGATTCCGCCATCCCGAACAGGGCCTAAATTGAGACATAATTTCTCGCCCCTATGCTTTCCTCGGGAAGAGACCCTTATTTCTCTTATGCTTTCCTCGGGCACACCCCAGGATTTCCCTCTTGCTGAATCGCTCCGAGGCCATCTAATTTGTGGTTATGCCTTGTCTTCAAAGAAGTTTAACGTAGTAACACGAAGAAACATGTTTGGTTTGGACAGCAAAGGAAAGGTTGTCTACTTCCTGCCCTCCAAACCATAAGATGCATATTTTCATTCTCCGGTTGTATACTGCTAGGTAGGGGACTTTGATGGCTGACAAGCAGATACTAAATTCAATAGTCATCTGTTATTAATTTATTTTAAGATTAGAGCATCTATTCTTTAATAGATGATCCAAATTTTGACAGTCCAAAATCAAAAATGTAAAATATGAACCGCCAAATCGTGCGTTTTAGAGCTTCAAAAAATGCTCAACTCCAACAAATGGTCCAAATTGGAGATGTAAAAAAAGAGCAACTCCAGCACATGGTCCAAAACGAAGATTAAAACAACCAACTATTATTTCATCTCAACATAGTTCAAACATAAAATTCAACATAGTTTCATACACAAATTCAACAACTACTTATTCGAACTACTAGATGAAACTTCTCCTCGTCGTCCGAGCTGCGGAACTGCTGCCAGAACTCGTCCTTGGTCGGGTCATCACACCCCTCGTCCTCCTCCTCGGAGTCACCCTAGTCCTCATCCGACGACTCGATATGGATCACAGTCGAGGGGTCCGCCTCGTCCTCCTTCTTCACCCCCTTCTTTTTCGCCTCGATGTCGCGCTTCCAGTAGTGCTCCAGCTCGGCCTAGATGTACTACGGATGCTCTCGCGCAAACCGAGCCATCTCCGCCACGTCGCTCTTGCCCGGAGCGACGACAACCGCTGGTCTCTTCTTCGCCTTCTTCGCCGACATCTACTCCATGGATGCCCTGCGGCACGGGCCACTTCGCCACCACCTGGGACTCGATCTCCGGGAAGAGGAGGCGGACGGGGTCGGGGCGGGATGGAGGCGGAGGGGGCGGAGGCAGAGGCGGACGGGGTGTGGAGGCGGCTGGAGAGGAGGCGGACGGGGTCGGGGCAGGGCGTCGGCGGACGGAGCGGAGCGGCGGCCCAGGAGGGGAATCGGCGGGCTGTCTGGATCTACGGCGGGGCGGCATCGAAGAGCTGCGGCACGGCGGCGGCGGGCGGGGAGCGGTCAGGCAGAAGCGGAATGAAGTGGTGGTTGGGCGTTTCTCGGGCGGCCGCGGATTTGGGCCAGTTGTATCTCATGATGTAAATTTGCATCACAAAGTTTTCAATTTTACATCATCGGGAGGTCGCGGTCCAATTTTTTTTATATGAACCGTGTGTTGGAGCAGTGTTTTTGCGCGAGACGGTCCAAAAGTTAGGTATTTTTATATTTGGACCATCTATTGGAGATGCTCTTAGGCACACATCCATACGTTAAGGGGAACATCCGACTGGTTGAGCTCTTTCAGGAGGAAAACTTTCAAGTCAGGGAAACGTCAGCAAGCATCCGACTGATTTGCATGCACCCCAAGCTCGTCCGCAAGTTTGTTGCTGCCCCTTTTTAGTGGGAAAAGCTTATCTCTTACTGGCCGATCCGCGCGATCGTTCCACCTGCTTCGTGTCCGTCCGATCGCGACTTGATCAGACGGGCGAGAGCATTCCCGCGTCTGCCAGCTTCGTGTCCGTTTCCTGCAACCCAGCTCTTGTTTCATGACTGTTTCCTGCAACTGCAGATCTAGCGCTGGGCGTCTGCCGCCTGCGGCACGTGACGCGTGTCGTATGTAGACCCACTGCACCGCACATCCTTCTCCCCCTATCTTATCTCTTCTCCAATCGGTCTTTCTTCCCCAACTCCTGCAGCACTGCCCGCCTCGTCCAGCAACTCCGGTAGCAACGTCGTCCTCACCAAACGGATATGGATGTGTATGTGTTGATTCCACCCTAGCCTTACCAAAGCGGATCCCCTCTTGATAGTACGGTGACTCCTACGAAACTAGTCCACCAACAACGAAACGAAGGAGCTACACCGTCTTGAATAAAACACCGAGGGGAGTTAATCGTCTCGTGCCAATGGATGAATCTCTGAAAGAACTTAACGCACACGATTAATCTGCAGAAGCAATGTCATCAATCACCAAAACATCTTGGGGATAAATATGCCCTTACAATCTCCCCCTTTTTGGTGGATTGATGACAATACGGGATTTGCACAACATGAGAGATATAGGACAAGCGCAAAAACCCCACCGTCCTAAAATGTAGATGAGCTCCCCCTAAATGTGTGCTATCTAGATAAGTGCTTTGGACTGCACGGCACACATACTAGGATCAACGCTCCCCCTACATTTTAGAGACCAACCACCTAAGCAGGGTATATGAGAGTAGCATAGATAACTTAATAGGATAAGCATGCAACTCATAAGCTAGATAGTGACATAGATAATGATACTGGAAAGATAAGGTAGCATATGTCTCACACCATATGACTGGAACTTAGATCTCACTGACACAAACCAAACAAAGCAAATAGCGAGGAAAACACAAACACAGAAGATGGAAGACACAAAGCACAAATCCCTAAACTCTCTCCCCCTTTGGCATCGAGACACCAAAAAGAAGAGGGAGTGTTGCTACGGCTCCAGGTGATAGCAAGAGAGAGACACACACATCAGATCTCAGCGGGATCATCTGCGCCACCATCGTCAGTCGGGAAGTGCTCGGCATCAGAATCGGTCCATGGGCAGTGCTGCTGAATCCACTCCTCCTCCTCAGTAAGCTGGTCCTCAGATCCACTGATAACTGTAGCACCCAACTGACGCATGATCTCCTTTGGCGACCTCGGGCCTTCTTCTCAGCCACATGAGTCATGTACTGACCGTGAGACTCCATGCAGAATAGCTTCTTCATCTTGAGCTTGAGCTTCTTTGCCCAAGAGGGCTCTGCCTCAGAAGGCACGTAGTCATCATCATCATCCTCAGCCTCAGCCCCAGTCTCCTCCTCGGTCTCCATGGCAGTAGCAGACGAAGGAACTCCAGACTTAGGGGCCTGAGTGCCCCAGTTATCCTTCTTCCTCAGACGCTTGATGTTGTGAGAGACCAACTCTCTAGTCTCCAAAATCACCTGGGGATAGACACGAGCCCAGGCCTTTTCAATAAGCAGCATGATGAACTGTCACGCCCAATATGCGACCCTATCCAAAAGGAACTCGAAGGTCCCACCAAGGATAGACCGGCATATTGAAACGCTTTTGCAAGGTGGATATCATTACATCAACATTACATAATAGATGGGGATACATACAAGAGGCATACAATGCCACATGAATACAACATCACAATACATCAGAGCATCATCCGACTACGGATGAAACACAAACAGAAACTCAAAAGACATCCACCCTGCTAGCCCAGGCTGCAGACCTGGAACCTCTCCCCTGATCGAAGGAGCAGAAGAAGAACTCAACGCAAGCAAGCATCGCTCTCGCGTCATGATCCTCAAATAACCTGTACCTGCAACTGTTGTTGTAGTAATCTATGAGCCACGAGGACTCAGCAATCCCATTACCATGGGTATCAAGACTAGCAAAGCATAAAGGGGAAGGAAGGGGTAAAGTGGTGAGGTTGCAGCAGCGACTAAGCATGATATGGTGGCTAACATACGCAAATAAGAGCGAGAAGAGAGCAAGAGGAACGGTCGTCAACTAGTAATGATCAAGAAGTGATCCTGAACTCCTACTTACGTCAAACATAACCCAGAAACCGTGTTCACTTCCCGGACTCCACCGAAAAGAGACCATCACGGCTACACACACGGTTGATGCGTTTTAAATTGGATCTGGTGTCAAGTTATCTACAACCGGACATTAACAAATTCCCATCTGCCTATAACCGCAGGCACGGCTTTCGAAAGATTATACCCTGCAGGGGTGTCCCAACTTAGCCCATGATAAGCTCTCGCGATCAACGAAGGATATACCTTCTCCTAGGAAGACCCGATCAGACTCGGAATCCCGGTTTACAAGACATTTCGACAATGGTAAAACAAGACCAGCAAGACCGCCCGATGTGCCGACAATCCCGATAGGAGCTGCACATATCTCGTTCTCAGGGCAACACCGGATGAACACTACGTACAACTAAAACCAGACCTCGAGTTTCCCCGAGGTGGCGCTGCAAGTGGCTCTGGTTCGGACCAACACTTAGACAAGCACTGGCCCGGGGGGGCTATAATAAAGATGACCCTCGAGAGAGCGACTCCCAAGGGAAAAGTAGGTGGTGGTGAGGCAAATGGTAAAACCAAGGTTGGGCCTTGCTGGAGGAGTTTTATTCAAAGCAAACTGTCAAGGGGGTCCCATAAATCACCCGACCGCGTAAGGAACGCAAAATCCGGGAACATAACACCGGTATGACAGAAACTAGGGCGGCAAGAGAGGAACAAAACACCAGGCAAAAGGCCGAGTCTTCCACCCTTTACCAAATATATAGGTGCATTAATAATATAAGAGATATTGTGATATCCCAACCAAAATCCTGTCCACCATGGAGAAATCTTCAACTTCACCTGCAACTAGCAACGCTATACGAGGGGCTGAGCAAAAGCGGTAACATAGCCAAACAACGGTTTGCATAGGAAAGGTGTCAAAGGTTAGAGGTTCATGGCAATATGGGAGGCTTGATAAACAGGTGATAGGTAGCGCAGCAAAGCGATAGAACGAAGAAACTAGCATAGCAATGATAGTAGTGAGATCCAGGGTAGCGGTCATCTTGCCTTAAATCCTGCTAGGAAGAAGAACGAGTCCATGAAGAAGACGAACGGATGAAGCCGAACCAAGCGTAGACGAACGAATCCTCACGATCCCAACGAAACAGGAACTAACAAGAAGAAGCACACAACATGGTAAACACACCACACATGAACAAGGCATGATGCACAACCAAGTATGATGCATGACAAAGCTACGTGAAGCTACTCATGGCAAGAGATGATGCAAACAAGAACAACACATCAAGGCAAGTTTAAATGAGGTCGGGAACAACATATAACGAATCCGATAAGTCCTCATATGCATATTTCGAAATTGGTCCAGATCTGAATAAACATTATGTTCAAGTTGTTAAACAGCAAGTTAAGATGCAACAAGATGATCTACACGAAATTCTAGTCAAATTACATATAAAGTTCATTTAGTTCGGAGCTACGGCCTAGAAGATATGAGCGAAACAAGATAAACATGGCATTGATGCAAAATGCATACAAACATCAAGCAAACGCACCAAAACAAGGATGCAACATGATAATATGAAACGGCATGCAAAATTAAGAAAGTTCATATAGAGCACACTCAAAACGGAGCAACGGTTCAACACACACACATGAAACAAGTATAAAGGACAAGCTGTCCAAAACAGCAACTAGGCATATTGCAAGCATCAAAACAACATGCTACAACACCTCAACATAATAACAAAAGGCATGGGCATGATGTACAGGTAAAGCATAACAAAACATGAACACTGAGCTGTCTCCAGAAATCACTAGAACATGCTCAAACACACATGGTAAGATTGCAAGTAATAACAATTTCAGAGTTTGCAGAAAATAATATCAGGTTGCAATGTTTAGAGCTATCAAACAACATGTTACAGGAACATATCATGGCAAATAAAGGCATGCCATGAACCTACTAATAGCATAGAATAAAAGTTCCTTACTGACCATAAGCCAAAAAGGATCAGAAAATATGATGGCACCCACGTAAACATGGCAAGTTATATTACAGATTCAAACACGACAGAAACAGAATTATGAAGGCATGTTGGTGAGCTTGTACCACTCACCACAGAGCAATACATGGCATGGCAAGGCACCCAACAGTAAGAAGACATGTTTATGAAGCTAAGCATGGCAAGAGCAAGTTCATAGGGTGCATGGAACACTAGGAAAACACATGGCAACAACTGAACTTAATGTTAACAGGCTGACAGCAACATTATCAAGCAACTTTGGAGAAAGTTTACAACTAGTTACAGCAAGCTACAAATGCAACCAGGGGCATGGATGGATAGAGCATGGCATGTGGATCAAAAAATGTTTAGTGATCATCTCCAGATTATGCATAGAATGATTAGTAGCAACATGTTTACATAGCATCACGAAATAACAGATTCAGCCTAGCAAAACAGCAACAACATGTACCCTACTTAACAAGCTCAATTCACTCACCGCAAGTCCTTGTATGACAAGATAAGCATAGCATCATCAAGAAGACATATTTGTGAAACAAACCAAGTCAAGAACAAGTTCGTAGCATGCAAGGATCAACTACATCAACCTTGGCAAAATTGAATAACATGTAAACAATCTGCCAGGAAACATTTTGAAGCAAAAGTAGAGCACTCAAATGACATGCTAGACTACTCCATAATTGCAAAAAAGGCCATGAATGGATAGAGAACAACCATATATTCAAAACACCCTTGCTGAAGTATCTCAAAATATGCATGGATCTTTCTGTAGCATCAGGTTTACATGGCATCAAAATAACAGCAGAACATGGACTAAAATCAGCAATATCACGATGCCTAGTTTGCATGCTTGTGCTAGTCACCACATTGATCACAAAAATACATGGTCAACACCCCTGTAAAGATGGCATGGCATAGTTCAAAACACATGTAGACATCAACCTCATAGGATGCACACATCAATCATGGCAAAAATGACAAAAGAGCTCGTTCTGTTAACAGACAGCAGAAAACATCATGAAGCACTCTTACAACGATGATTCAGGCATCTAGATGACCTCAAATGAATATGACGCAATGGAATGAAATGATGTACTCATCGAGGCGAAAAATTTGACATATTATACGCATGAAACGGTGCTACGGATGCAGAGATACGGCATGACGAATATGACATAATTATGATCAAAATCTGGGACTTGGCAGAAAATCACCTTGCGGGATTGGGACGGAGAGATCCCGGGACGGACGAGATCCAGGCGGCTCGGGGCGCGTTTGGACCGCGGGACAGGTGGATCTCATCCACCCGCCTGGATCCGGCGAGGCGGCGGCCGGTGCCGGGACTCCGGCG
>NC_041381.1:144727883-144738209 GCF_002162155.2 Triticum dicoccoides
GCGGCGGCGGCGGCGTCCCGGGCCGAGGAGGGCCCGCGATGGGCCGCGGCGGGCTTCGGCGGCGGCGAGCGCAGGGGCGCCACGTGGTGTGAAGCGATTCGTCCGGTGGCTCGGGCGGACGTGTCCGGCCGTCCGGATTTTGTCCGGCGGCGCGAGGGAACGGGGAGACTAGGGTTTCGTTCGGATTTCGGGGAAGGGATCTATATACAGAGGTAGGAGGAGCTAGGAGAGTCCAAATGGGGAGCGGTTTTCGGCCACGCGATCGTGATCGAACGACCGAGAGGATGGAGGGGACTTAGATGGGTTTTGGGCCAGTTTGGAGGGGTGTTGAGCTGCAAAGAGAAGGGGGGTTTTACGGTTACCCGGTTAACCGTTGGAGTATCAAACGGACTCCAAATGGCACGAAACTTGACAGGCGGTCTACCGGTGGTATACCAAGGCCACTTGGCAAGCCTCGGTCCATTCCGAAAAAGTTTAACACCCGCTCACAACAGGAGACAAAAGGGGAACGCCGGAGGACATAGGAGCGCTGGATTGCAAAATGAACAACGGGGAATATGCTCGGATGCATGAGACGAACATGTATGCAAAATGAAATGCACATGATGACATGTAAAATGCAACACACAAGCAAATGACATGGCAACGACGGCGAATAACTGGCGGACACCTGGCGCAACGAATCCAGGGCGTTACAACACTCCTCCACTAACAAGAGATCTCGTCCCGAGATCTTAGGACCGAGACGGAAGGGAAAAAGGGATGAGGTGAAACAAGAACTCAAGAGAAGAAGCAAAGAGTCGAGAGCACTCGAGAAGAAGAGAGGAACGGAGAGAATGACGAGAATCGAAAGCTCACGGAATCAGATAGACTATGAAACAACTCTGGTTAGAACAAGATAAGAAACGAATAAGACTGAAAGGATTTACACAGCACTCCGGCTGAACATGGAAAGAATAGAACATGAACTTCACAAGATGGGATGACACTTGACGAGATGATTGAAGCAATGCCTCCGGAAGAATTGAAAGAATGGAATTGAAAATATTTAGAAGGAAGGATTGAATGGAGTTGTTGAGACAATCAACAACAAAAGAATAAGATTGTTGTGGAGTTATGGTTAACGTCTAAAAATCATAAGATGATAACTGGCCACAAACAGAAATGATTGGATAGCTGAGAAGAACGAAGAAATGCAAAACTCCACTTCAAAAGAAAATGAAGAATTACTTGCACTTCGAGACGCGAGAAGAAAAGATACTTGAACTCCACCGGCAAGAATCTTGATGAACACTTGAAAAATGAATTAAATCATGAAGAACCACCATGAAGAACTCCGGTAACAAAAGGATGATGAGATAGAATGAAGGATGTTGCTTCCGCAATTCCAATTATATCAATACTTTATTTAATTTACTCCTATTTATTACTCCTGGAATTATCTATTTATCGGGACAGATAATACCCCATTCTAGGAAGGGCTGAGTTGAGTATTATTAATTTAGAAGATATGCTCACCTTCTTATTTCCCGTCCTTAGTTTAGGAAAGTGGAAAGTTTTTTCCTTTTATTTTAGGAATTTTGGGAATAGAACATTTCAACAAAGGAAGTCTTTCACCGGTCAAACAAGACGTAAGACTTAATCTAAAAGAAATTACTAGATTGAATCTATTTGCATTAAAAAAACCAATCAAAAAAGGGCGAGCGAACTAAGTGATCGAAAAACTTTGTTCTTTGTTCGTCCTATCTATAAGAGGAGAGCATATGAAAAATGTAACCCATTCTTTCGTTTTTTTAGCTCACTGGCCATCCGCTGGTAGTTTCGGGCTTAATACCGATATTTTAGCAACAAATCTAATAAATCTAACTGTAGTGGTTGGTGTTTTGATTTTTTTTGGAAAGGGAGTGTGTGCGAGTTGTCTATTTCAAGAATAGATTGGATCTATCCGGCTGCACTTTATAATATTTTTTAGTATTTTTCGGATAAATAAGAAAAGGGTGCACGATCTCGACGAATTACTTCTGAATAAATTCAGAAATCATATGGAAGAACCATAGCATTTCGCGACTCATTGGTAAATCAACTTTGATTCTCTATAAACCAAGAAAGTGAGACCATTAACACGGTTAAAGCTAAACTGCTTGAAGTCCAGGCAAAAAGAGGTACTCTTTCTACAACTATATTAGTATTAGTACCGAATTTAAACGGGAAATAGCTAATGTAAAATTTATCTGATATAGAACACTCATATCGATAAAATGGTTTGAAGTATTTACTAGAAAAAAAGGGGGCACCCTGCCATTTTTTAACCAATGCCGAATCGACGACCTATGTATAAAAAAGAGAAATTTTTTGGATTTGAAAAAAAAGAATTCTATTAATTTTCATTCTCCATTTATTTAGTTAGTTTTTCTTAATGAAATTGAAATTATTAAAGAGGGCAAATAAAAATAAAGAAACAACTTTGCTGACCATGATATATTTTTATCTAGGCGGAAGAGTCCTCTTAATATTTATCTAGTCTTATATAGGTTTCAGTATATTGAAATATAAACATAAAAAAGAAGATAGAGGATAGGCTCATTACTTAAAAAAAGATATGGAAATAGCTATAGAAAAAAAAGGAGCGTGAGAGCCAAATGAATTGAAAGATTCATGTTTGGTTCGGGAAGAGATCATAAAAGTTGTAAACTTACAAAATAATCTACTTTCATTAAAAGATTTATTAGATAAACGAAAACAGAGGATCTTGAGTACTATTCGAAATTCAGAAGAATTGCGTAGAGGGACCATTGAGCAACTCGAAAAAGCTCGGATTCGATTACAGAAAGTCGAACTAGAAGCGGATGAGTATCGAATGAATGGATACTCTGAGATAGAACGAGAAAAAGCAAATTTGATTAATGCTACTTCTATTAGTTTGGAACAATTGGAAAAGTCTAAAAACGAAACCCTTTATTTTGAAAAACAAAGGGCAATGAATCAGGTCCGACAACGGGTTTTCCAACAGGCCGTACAAGGAGCTCTAGGAACTCTGAATAGTTGTTTGAATACCGAGTTACATTTCCGTACGATTCGTGCTAATATTGGCATTCTCGGGTCCCTGGAATGGAAGAGATAATTAAATTAATTAGGCCCTGAACTTCTACTTTCGTTTAGAATTTAGGCATTATTTTTCCCCTTGCTTCTGAAAAAAGAGTCAAGAAACACTAATGGCAACCCTTCGAGTCGACGAAATTCATAAAATTCTCCGCGAACGTATTGAACAATATAATAGGAAAGTAGGGATTGAGAATATAGGTCGCTTTAGTTCAAGTGGGGGATGGGATTTCTCGTATTATAGGTCTTGGTGAAATAATGTCAGGTGAATTAGTCGAATTTGCAGAAGGTACTAGGGGTATTGCTCTGAATTTGGAATCCAAAAATGTTGGGATTGTATTAATGGGCGATGGGTTGATGATACAAGAGGGAAGTTTTGTAAAAGCAACAGGAAGAATTGCTCAGATACCCGTGAGTGAGGCTTACTTGGGTCGTGTTGTAAATGCTCTGGCTAAACCTATTGATGGGAAAGGCGAAATTATAGCTTCCGAATCTCGCTTAATTGAATCTCCTGCTCCAAGTATAATTTCCAGGCGTTCCGTATATGAACCTCTTCAAACAGGGCTTATTGCTATCGATTCGATGATCCCTATAGGGCGCGGTCAGCGAGAGTTAATTATTGGGGATAGACAGACTGGCAAAACAGCAGTAGCCACAGATACAATTCTCAATCAAAAAGGGCAAGGTGTAATATGTGTTTATGTAGCTATCGGTCAAAGAGCATCCTCCGTAGCTCAAGTAGTAACTACTTTCCATGAGGAGGGGGCCATGGAATACACTATTGTCATTTGGGATAATTTCCCATATAAAGAAAGAAAAAGAGTCAAAGAAAGGATGGGAGATGTTTCCCATGTCAAATCAAAAAAGAGAGGTGAAAGATACTATAACAATGTGTATCAGGCTGCCTGTTTCCTTGTAGTTGGATCTCCCACTTTTTGGAAAGTTCCAAATTCCACTTGAGCATCCAAATCTGGATCAATACCAGCAAAAACATCTCGGAACAATGTTCTAGCGCCATGCCAAATGTGTCCGAAAAAGAAGAGCAAAGCAAAGGTAGCATGACCAAAAGTGAACCAACCCCTTGGACTGCTGCGAAAAATACCATCAGATTTCAAAGTAGCCCGGTCTAATTCAAAAATTTCCCCTAATTGAGAACGCCTCGCATATTTTTTTACAGTAGCAGGATCAGAATAACTTACTCCATTAAGTTCGCCACCATAGAACTCCACCGTTACGCCTACTTGTTCAACACTATATTTGGATTCTGCTCTTCTAAAAGGAACGTCTGCTCTAACAATTCCCTCCTCATCTACCAAAACAACCGGAAATGTTTCAAAAAAGTAGGCATACGGCGTACAAAAAGCTCACGTCCTTGTTTATCTCTAAAGACGGGATGTCCTAACCATCCAACAGCTATTCCATCCCCATTGTCCATTGAGCCTGCTCTGAATAATCCCCCTTTTGCCGATGAGCCTTGCGATGATTTAGATGGAGGTTCCGATGACATGGCCGAGGAAAAATTTTGAACTCCGGAAAAGAAAAGATGAAAACACTTGGAACTAGAATTTATTCCTCATGAACAAACTCCGAAGGAAGGGATTACTCACTAGTTTGAAATAAGAATAATATTTATTGTATGCTTATCCTTCATCAAATTAAACTGATGACAAACAATGGATTTTGCATATTACTTATACTTCTTGAAAAGGATTGAGAAGTGGCATATGGCAAACTTGAGAAGTTCTTCATGAACCACCGGTATGATTGGAAAGAATGAATGGATTAAAATGATGATCAAAGAAAAAGAATCTTGAACGAACCACCGTTAGAATTTGGAAATGACTGACGAAAGAGAATGAATCACCGGGAAGAATTAGAAGAACCAATATGCTCGAGGGGATTTAGATGCAAAGAACAAAGAGGTCCTGAGCTGATTACTTGAACGAAGCACCGGGATAAATGGATAACGGTAACTGAAATGTGAGGACGAAGAATTCTTCTGGAACGATGGCCTCCGGTGAAAAGAAATGGAAAATCAACTCCTGACAAACTCCGGATGGTTAAGAAAAAGGAATATCTGACGAACTGAAATAATTCAAGAGGATAACATGAAGCTAGAACCACGAATCTTGGAGAGAACGGGCAAGATTTAGAGGAAAAACTCTTCTTCAATCTTCAACTGACGACGAGAAACACCACCAAAATTACTGAGATACTCTGTGAGAATGAAAAGCGAAGAGGTTGAGCCAACAATGAAATGATTTGAAATCGATCTTGGAAAAGGCATGTGACTAATGAAATCCATTCTTACGTCAGACTTGAAAAGAATTTGAGAATAACTCCAGGAAAATAGAAGAGTCAGGTAAGATCCTGGGAAAAGACCTGTGGGTTAGGGCCCACTAAAAGAAAAACACCGTTGGAAAGGATTGTTGAACAGATAGATGATGCACCGGAACAATTGAAATATTTGAATGAGGTGACAACCTCGAATTAATTCGAACACAGATGAATCTTCTGAGATGTCTTGAACACTCCGGAAGGATAAACTGGCGAGAGGCGAACGAGCAAGGAAAAGAAAACACTTGAGTTGAGGGAACGAATATAATTACTACCGAAAAATGGAATTGTACCCACCGGAGAAGAAAAGAGATGAAGAATGACGAACGAGACGAGAATTCATCGGTTGAGATAATTTACGAAAGACTGAAGAGGTTCCACACGAATGAAATTGATGGTCGAGAGAGAGACAGACTCCGGGAAGAAAAGGGGGGAGGGCGGGAAAAAAAATGCAACTTGGAGGGGGAACCGACGAATATCTTGAAGAGAAAACACCGGTTGAAATCATTGAGGAAAGAAAGCAAAGACTTCGTACGAGTAGGATGGATACTCGATTACGGACTCCGGTTCCGAGAAGAAAAGGGGTGGGCGGGTGGGAAGAAAAACAACTGAGGATTGAACTCAAAGATGAAGAGGCTCGAGTCAACTTGATGAGAAATGCACCAGATGAAAAGAGATGAGAACCAACAACTACCGGAAAACCAACTGCGTGTTCGTAAAGAAAAATTTGAAAGGGAAGAGGAGTAATTCAAAACACCTATGTCAAGATTCCTCACCAGAGCAACGAAGGGGCTGAGGAGTAAAAAGAATTCCTACTCTCCGATATAACTAGACTCCAAAATCAGTTTTCTACTAGACTCAACAACGACCAAACTACACGATCAATCAAGGGGGCTCCTAAGGTCGGTCGGGGCTCTGATACCAACTTGTCACGCCCAATATGCGACCCTATCCAAAAGGAACTCGAAGGTCCCACCAAGGATAGACCCGCATATTGAAACGCTTTTGCAAGGTGGATATCATTACATCAACATTACATAATAGATGGGGATACATACAAGAGGCATACAATGCCACATGAATACAACATCACAGTACATCAGAGCATCATCCGACTACGGATGAAACACAAACAGAAACTCAAACGACATCCACCCTGCTAGCCCAGGCTGCCGACCTAGAACCTATCCCCTGATCGAAGGAGCAGAAGAAGAACTCAACGCAAGCAAGCATCGCTCTCGCGTCATGATCCTCAAATAACCTGTACCTGCAACTGTTGTTGTAGTAATCTGTGAGCCACGAGGACTCAGCAATCCCATTACCATGGGTATCAAGATTAGCAAAGCATAAAGGGGAAGGAAGGGGTAAAGTGGTGAGGTTGCAGCAGCGACTAAGCATGATATGGTGGCTAACATACGCAAATAAGAGCGAGAAGAGAGCAAGCAGAACGGTCGTCAACTAGTAATGATCAAGAAGTGATCCTGAACTCCTACTTACGTCAAACATAACCCAGAAACCGTGTTCACTTCCCGGACTCCGCCGAAAAGAGACCATCACGGCTACACACACGGTTGATGCGTTTTAAATCGGATCTGGTGTCAAGTTATCTACAACCGGACATTAACAAATTCCCATCTGCCTATAACCGCAGGCACGGCTTTCGAAAGATTATACCCTGCAGGGATTCCCAACTTAGCCCATGATAATCTCTCGCGATCAACGAAGGATATACCTTCTCCCAGGAAGACCCGATCAGACTCGGAATCCTGGTTTACAAGACATTTCGACAATGGTAAAACAAGACCGGCAAGACCACCCTATGCGCCGACAATCCCGATAGGAGCTGCACATATCTCGTTCTCAGGGAAACACCGGATGAACACTACGTACAACTAAAACCAGACCTCGAGTTTCCCCGAGGTGGCGCTGCAAGTGGCTCTGGTTCGGACCAACACTTAGACAAGCACTGGCCCGGGGGGGCTATAATAAAGATGACCCTCGAGAGAGCGACTCCCAAGGGAAAAGTAGGTGGTGGTGAGGCAAATGGTAAAACCAAGGTTGGGCCTTGCTGGAGGAGTTTTATTCAAAGCGAGCTGTCAAGGGGGTCCCATAAATCACCCGACCGCGTAAGGAACGCAAAATCCGGGAACATAACACCGGTATGACGGAAACTAGGGCGGCAAGAGTGGAACAAAACACCAGGCAAAAGGCCGAGTCTTCCACCCTTTACCAAATATATAGGTGCATTAATAATATAAGAGATATTGTGATATCCCAACCAAAATCCTGTCCACCATGGAGAACTCTTCAACTTCACCTGCAACTAGCAACGCTATACGAGAGGCTGAGCAAAAGCGGTAACATAGCCAAACAACGGTTTGCATAGGAAAGGTGTCAAAGGTTAGAGGTTCATGGCAATATGGGAGGCTTGATAAACAGGTGATAGGTAGCGCAGCAAAGCGATAGAACGAAGAAACTAGCATAGCAGTGATAGTAGTGAGATCCAGGGTAGCGGTCATCTTGCCTTAAATCCCGCTAGGAAGAAGAACGAGTCCATGAAGAAGACGAACGGATGAAGCCGAACCAAGCGTAGACGAACGAATCCTCAGGATCGCAACGAAACAGGAACTAACAAGAAGAAGCACACAACATGGTAAACACACCACACATGAACAAGGCATGATGCACAACCAAGTATGATGCATGACAAAGCTACGTGAAGCTACTCATGGCAAGAGATGATGCAAACAAGAACAACACATCAAGGCAAGTTTAAATGAGGCCGGGAACAACATATAACGAATCCGATAAGTCCTCATATGCATATTTCGAAATTGGTCCAGATCTGAATAAACATTATGTTCAAGTTGTTAAACAGAAAGTTAAGATGCAACAAGATGATCTACACGAAATTCTAGTCAAGTTACATATAAAGTTCATTTAGTTCGGAGCTACGGCCTAGAAGATATGAGCAAAACAAGATAAACATGGCATTGATGCAAAATGCATACAAACATCAAGCAAACGTACCAAAACAAGGATGCAACATGATAATATGAAACTACATGCAAAATCAAGCAAGTTCATATAGAGCACACTCAAAACGGAGCAACGGTTCAACACACACACATGACACAAGTTTAAAGGAAAAGCTGTCCAAAACAGCAACTAGGCATATTGCAAGCATCAAAACAAGATGCTACAACACCTCAACATAATAACAAAAGGCATGGGCATGATGTACAGGTAAAGCATAACAAAACATGAACACTGAGCTGTGTCCAGAAATCACTAGAACATGCTCAAACACACATGGTAAGATTGCAAGTAATAACAATTTCAGAGTTTGCAGAAAATAATATCAGGTTGCAATGTTTAGAGCTATCAAACAACATGTTACAGGAACTTATCATGGCAAACAAAGGCATGGAGTGAACCTAGTAATAGCATAGGACAAAAGTCCCTTACTGACCATAAGCCAAAAAGGATCAGAAAATATGATGGCACCCACGTAAACATGGCAAGTTATATTACAGATTCAAACATGACAAACAGAATTATGAAGGCATGTTGGTGAGCTTGTACCATTCACCACAGAGCAATACATGGCAGGGCAAGGCACCCAATAGTAAGAAGACATGTTTATGAAGCTAAGCATGGCAAGAGCAAGTTCATAGGGTGCATGGAACACTAGGAAAACACATGGCAACAACTGAACTTAATGTTAACAGGCTGATAGCAACATTATCAAGCAACTTTGGAGAAAGTTTACAACTAGTTACAACAACTATAAATGCAACCAGGGGCATGGATGGATCAAAACATGTTTAGTGATCATCTCCAGATTATGCATAGAATGATTAGTAGCAACATGTTTACATAGCATCACGAAATAACAGATTCAGCCTAGCAAAACAGCAACAACATGTACCCTACTGAACAAGCTCGATTCACTCACCACAAGTCATTGCATGACAATATAAGCATAGCATCATCAAGAAGACATGTTTGTGAAACAAACCAAGTCAAGAACAAGTTCATAGCATGCAAGGATCAACTACAACAACCTTGGCAAAATTGAATAACATGTAAACAATCTGCCAGGAAACATTTTGAAGCAAAAGTAGAGCACACAAATGACATGCTAGACTACTCCATAATTGCAAAAAAGGCCATGAATGGATAGATAACAACCATATGTTCAAAACACCCTTACTGAAGTATCTCAAAATATGCATGGATATCTCTGTAGCATCAAGTTTACATGGCATCAAAATAACAACAGAACAGGGACTAAAATCAGCAACATCACGATGCCTAGTTTGCATGCTTGTGCTAGTCACCATATTGATCAAAATAATACATGGTAAGCACCCCTGTAAATATCACATGGCATAGTTCAAAACACATGTATACATCAACCTCATAGGATGCACACATCAATCATGGCAAAAATGACAAAAGAGCTCATTCTGTTAACAAACAGCAGAAAAGATCATGAAGCACTCTTACAACGATGATTCAGGCATCTAGATGACCTCAAATGAATGTGATGCAATGGAATTAAATGATGTACTCGTCGAGGCGAACAATTTGACATATTATACGCACGAAACGGAGCTATGGATGCAGAGATACGGCATCACGAACTTGGCATGATTATGAGCAAAATCTGGGACTTGGCAGAAAATCACCTCGCGGGATTGGGACGGAGAGATCCTGGGGCGGACGAGATCCAGGCGGCTCGGGGCGCGTTTGGATTGCGGGACGGGTGGATCTCATCCACCCGCCCGGATCCGGCGAGGCGGCGGTCGGTGCCGGGGCTCCGGCGAGCGGGGAGGCCGGCGGCGAGGCGAGGCCGGGCGGCGGCGACGAGGTCCGGCGGGAGGC
>NC_041381.1:144738616-144818410 GCF_002162155.2 Triticum dicoccoides
GCTCGGGCGCCCGCGGGGCGGCGGCGGCGGCGTCCCGGGCCGGGGAGGGCTCGCGATGGGCCGCGGTGGGCTTCGGCGGCGGCGGGCGCAGGGGCGCCACGTGGCGTGAAGCGATTCATCCGGTGGTGCGGGCGAACGTGTCCGGCTGTCCGGATTTTGTCCGGCGGCGCGAGGGGAGTGGGGAGACTAGGGTTTCGTCCGGATTTCGGGGAAGGGATCTATATATAGAGGTAGGAGGAGCTAGGAGAGTCCAAATGGGGAGCGTTTTTCGGCCACGTGATCGTGATCGAACGGCCGAGAGCATGGAGGGGACTTAGATGGGTTTTGGGCCAGTTTGGAGGGGTGTTGGGCTGCAAAGATAAGGGGGGTTTTACGGTTACCCGGTTAACCGTTGGAGTATCAAACGGACTCCAAATGGCACGAAACTTGACAGGCGGTCTACCGGTGGTATACCAAGGCCACTTGGCAAGTCTCGGTCCATTCCAAGAAAGTTTAACACCCGCTCACAACAGGAGACAAAAGGGGAACGCTGGAGGACATAGAAGCGCCGGATTGCAAAACAGACAACGGGGAATATGCTCGGATGCATGAGACGAACACATATGCAAAATGAAATGCACATGATGACATGATAAAATGCAACAGGCAAGCAAATGACATGGCAACGGTGGCGAATAACTGGCGGACACCTGGCGCAACGAATCCGGGGCGTTACTTGAACGGACCATAAATCGGGCACTTGCACTCAGAGATAGCAGATAACAGCTCAGACCACATAACATGAGAGATATCCAGGGACTCTCCGATGTTCTGTCCCTTCTGACGCTGGTAGAAGAGAAGCATGTCCACGAGATATGCGTGAACCATATCCAGATTCCTGATACGAGGGAAAAGAGTCTCTCTGAAGACACGGTGAAGGATATCTAGATAGGCAGGCAACTCATAAGTTTCCTTCTTTGTCTCAGCGTTGATCCTCAAAGTGCAGTAGGGCCATAGAGCTTTCTTGTGAGTGGCGTTGGTGTGACGGTGTGGGCGAAAGCCGTCAGGGGACTCAAGACCTAGATCTTGCACCCCAATCAACTCCATGAAAGCTTTCCACTTGAGTGAAAGAAACTTGCCATTGGTCATCCAAGTCAGTGTCCTGTCCTCATCAGTCCCAAGATGAACCGTGGCATAGAATTGGGCCACAATATCAGCATCATAATCTTTGTTGAATTGCATGACCCCAAGAATGTTCAGTTGAGTGCACATCTGAAGAGCTTCACCAAAGTATTTAGGATCCTTCTCCATATGGTCGGTGTCGATGGAGTGCACGTTGACAAAGAGGTTCTTCTTGGCTTTGAGAACATCAAAGAAGATGGCAAACTGGAACCTGTTCCAAAACGGACAGTTGACCAAAGTGGGATCTTGGTCTTCCTCATATGGGTTGCGGCGACGCCTTGCCCGGAACTCCTTGGGCTGCATTTCTGGCACGGTTTTGCTTGGCTTCGGCTTGACACTAGGCTTATTCTTGAGTTGAGGTGGAGGTGGAGCACTTGAAGAACCTCCGGCAGACTCAATGGTGCGGTAGCGCTTGGATGTGGCACGACCAGAGTTGACACGACGAGCCTGATGCTCAGGAACCTCATCACCTGGAACCACACACAAGAACACGCAAACAACCAGAAAGAACGAGCATAAGCCACAAAACACGAGCAAAAGATCACTGAGAGGTAAGAGCATGGTGGAAACTGGTAGAGGGAGGTAGTACCGCGACCCGTGAGCGGTAGTACCGCTCCAAGCAGTAGTACCGCTCTGGAGAGAGTGGTAGTATCGCTCGAGACGGGGAAACAACAGTTTCCTACTGCCGTGGTCAGATCCGGCATTACCGTCCTACCAAATTCAAAATACTCCAACCAAACACCAATCCAAACTGTCTAGAAGCATTCTCCATCCTACTCAAGCCTAGATCTGGCCAAAAATCTAGAGATGCAACTGCTATTGCCCCTAAGATGCTAGATTGGAAATCTAGACAAGAATAAATAGGGAGCGGGGGCAATACCGGCATCCATGGCAAGAGGACAAGGTGGGGATCGACTCCACCGAAGGAAATGGAGAGGAACGCCCCGGAGAGGGAGATCCGCCGGAGCCCTCCCGCGGCGCCGGTTGCTGGAGAGAAAGGAACAGAGCAAGGGGGCGCGCGAATGGGTATGGGGGAGAAGAAACTCCCCCTGCCCCCGATATAACCCCCTGCCCGCGCCTCACAACGGTAGTACAACGCTGGAGGGCGGTAGTACTGCTCCGCTCGCCACCAGCGGTAGTACCGCTCAGCAACCAAACGGCTTCTAGACAAACGGCTAAAGCACCAAAGAGACAAGAAAGCAAGGCCAAGAGAAAGAAAAGACCAACAAGGCAACACACACACTAACAACGGTACAGAACCCACTCTTTCAAAACAACTACATGAAACAGAGCGAGCTCTGGCCTCTCTCAAGAGAGGGCGGTGGCCTGAGCCACCTATGTTTGAGTCAATTGGTATGGCACCGCGAAGAATTATCCTTGGGCCCATGACCACAACTCGTCCTTGAAGCACTAGTACCATACAAATATGGTTAAAGTGAAAGAACAGATCAATTTATGCATAATGGGGGGAGGGAGAGTTCATTGAGAGAACAACACTCCCCCTATGTTCATGCCTACATCTAAACTAGACAACAGGTAGAGTGTGGTGGGGGGTGCACGGGTTCAAGTCACATTGCTCAAATCAATGATACTTAGCTCATGCCTTAACTCGCGAAATCTTGCTTCATCCAAGGGCTTCGTGAAAATATCTGCAAGGTTATCATGAGTGTTGACATACTTGAGCCCGATCTCCCCTCGCCTAATGTGATCCCGGATGAAGTGATACCGGATCTCAATATGCTTCGTCTTGAAGTGTTGCACCGGGTTGAGAGAAATCTTGATGGCACTTTCATTGCCACACCAAAGAGGCACTTTGTCACAAATGACACCGTACTCCTTTAAAGTTTGCCTCATCCATAAGAGTTGTGCACAACAACTACCGGCTGCCACATATTCTGCTTCGGTGGACGAGAGAGATACACAACTTTGCTTCTTAGAAGACCAACTTACCAAAGAGCAACCAAGAAATTGGCACCCTCCGGAAGTGGACTTCCTATCCACCTTGTCTCCCGCCCAATCAGAATCCGTGAATCCTTCAAGCTTGAAGTTAGCTCCTCTTGGGTACCATAGGCCAAAGTTTGGGGTATGAGCCAAATATCGAAAGATTCGCTTGACTGCCACATAGTGGCTTTCCTTTGGTGCGGCTTGGAACCGTGCACACATTCCCACACTCAACATGATATCCGGTCTATATGCACAAAGGTAAAGCAAGGAACCAATCATAGAGCGATATACCTTTTGATCCACCGCTTTAGCATTGGGATCAATGTCAAGTTGGCACTTGGTGGGCATCGGAGTAGAGGCCGGCTTGACATCACTTAGCTTGAATCTCTTAAGCATGTCTTGAGTGTATTTGGCTTGGTTGATGAAGGTACCTTCTCTTCTTTGTTTGATATCAAAACCAAGGAGGAACTTCAACTCTCCCATCGAGGACATCTTGAACTTAGAGGTCATGAGAGCGGCAAATTCTTCATTGAAAGCTTTGTTAGGAGAACCAAAGAAAATGTCATCAACATATAGTTGGCACACAAACAACTCCCCTTTGACCTTCTTAGTAAAAAGAGTGGGATCGATTAGCCCAACTTCAAATCCACGATCTTGTAACAACTCGGTAAGGTGGTCATACCATGCATGTGGGGCTTGTTTAAGGCCATAGAGTGCCTTATCGAGTTGATACACATGATCTGGGAAGTAAGGATCCTCGAACCCGGGGGGTTGCTTGACATAAACCAACTCATTAATGGGACCATTAAGAAAAGCACTATTCACATCCATTTGTTGCAACTTAAAGTTGTGATGGGAAGCATAAGCAATCAACAAACGAATGGATTCAAGGTGAGCAATGGGAGCAAAGGTTTCACCGTAGTCGATACCCTCGACTTGGGAGTAGCTTGTGCTACCAGTCTTGCCTTGTTGCGAATGATGTTCCCATGAGCATCTTGCTTGTTCTTGAAGATCCACTTGGTTCCAATGATGTTATGGTTCCCCGAGGGCCTTGGCACCAACCTCCACACCTTGTTGTACTCAAAGTTGTTGAGTTCTTCATGCATGGCATTGAGCCAATCTGAGTCTTCGAGTGCCTCATAGACCTTATGGGGTTCAACACAAGAGACAAACGCGTGATGTTCACAATAGTTTGCTAATTGTCTACGAGTGCTTACCCCCTTTCTTAGGCTTCCAACCACATTCTCCATGAGATGACCTTTGGTGGTGAGTTTGGAAGCAATCTTCGCAGCACGACGCTCTAATTCCTCCTCCGATGTGGAAGGAGGAGGGTTCACTTGATCATCTTGAGCATCGTCATGAGCTTGTTCTTGATCTTGAGCTTGCTCATGATCTTGAACTTGCTCGAGGGGGAGAACTTGACCTTGGGCATCATTTGGAGGTTCACCACCATCTTGAGATTGATCTTGCCCTTGGTCTTGTTCCCGAGGTTGAGGGCCTACACTTTGTTCTTCGGAAGCGTGTGGGTCTTGAGTAGGTGAAGGCTCCACTGGAGTGGAGCATTGTCCTTCTCCTTCGGCCACAAGGGGTTCCCCAATGGGTAGAATATGACCAATACCCATTCTTCTTATGGCTTGGGGAGGAATTTCATCACCTACATCACGAGTACCACTTTGCTCCACTTGGGAGCCGTTATTTTCGTCAAACTCCACGTTACACGTCTCCTCAATGAGTCCGTTGGACTTGTTGAGAACACGGTAAGCATGAGAGTTTGTAGCATAACCAACAAATATGCCCTCATAAGCTCTAGCCTCGAATTTAGACAAACGAACACCTTTCTTGAGAATGAAACACTTACACCCGAACACCCGGAAGTACTTGAGATTGGGCTTGTTCCCGGTGAGTATCTCATACGGAGTCTTGTTCAAGCCTTTGCGGAGATAGAGCCGATTGGATGCATGACATGCAGTGTTGATGGCTTCGGCCCAAAAGTTGTATGGAGACTTGAACTCCGCCATCATGGTCCTTGCCGCATCCATCAACGTCCAGTTCGTCCTCTCTGCAACAACATTTTGTTAAGGGGTATAAGGTGCAGAATATTGGTGCTTGATCCCCTCATCACTAAGAAACTCATCCAAGGTGTAGTTCTTGAACTTGGTGCCGTTGTCACTTCTTATTGTCAAGATCTTTGCATTATGTTGATGTTGAGCTTCATTTGCAAAGTCAATGACGGTTTGTTGAGTCTCACTCTTCCTCTTGAAGAAGTATACCCAAGTGTATCTTGAATAATCATCCACAATCACCAAGCAATACTTTCTACCCCCAAGACTATCAAAGGATGGAGGCCCAAAGAGGTCCATGTGCAGGAGCTCAAAGGGTCTCTTTGAGTAGATGATAGTCGTGGGAGGGTGAGCCGTTTCATGAAGCTTTCCTTTGATACAAGCACTGCAAGCACGATCTTTGGCAAAACTAACATTTGTTAGTCCACGGACATGGCCCCCCTTGAGAAGACTTTGCAAAGATCTCATATTGACGTGGGCTAAACGGCGATGCCAAAGCCATCCCACATCAACTTTAGCCATTAGGCATGTCGCAGTCTTAGTGGGTTGCTCCGAAAAGTTAATCACATAGAGACCGTTCTCGACATGCCCAACAAAGGCTACTTTAAGAGTCTTGCTCCACAAGAGGGCCACGGTATCAATATCAAAGAAGGTGGCAAAGCCCATGAGTGCGAGTTGACGAACGGAAAGTAAACTGAACACAAGGGACTCAACAAGCATGACTTTCTCGATCGTTAGATCATGACAAATGACAACCTTGCCAAGACCCAATACCTTAGAATGTGAGGCATCACCCCATTCGGCATTGGTGGGCATAGATGGGATCTTGTGCACTTCCACCACCAAGTCCTTGCTCCTGATCATATGATTTGTTGCTCCACTATCGAGCAACCATGATCCCCCACTGGAAGCAAACACCTACAAGAGATCAATGATTGGTTTTAGGTACCCATTGAGTAATGGGTCCTTTGATGTTAGTAACAAGGGTCTTAGGAACCCAAATAGACCATTCAATGTACTCATAAGAAGAACCAACAAATTTAGCATAAACATGCCCATCACTAGCACGACACAACACTTAAGAGGGGTTAAAGTCGCCGGCTTTGTTGGGAGAGATGGCTTTGCACTCTTTGGCATCTCCACTCTTTGCATTGTTCTTCTTCTCCTTAGGAGCACCCTCTCCCTCCTTCACAAAGGTTTGCTTGAGCAGGGGAGGTTGATTGGTCTTGTTATTCTTCTCCTTGTTCTTCTTCTTGTTCTTGGACTTGGGTGAGAACCCAACTCCCTCCTTGCCCACAACTTCCTTTTGATTGCTCAAAAGGTCATTTAGGTTCTTCTCGCCTTGTATGCATGACACAAGACCTTTCTCGAGTTGTTCCTTCAACTTGACATTCTCCTCCACAAGATGCACATGCTCACAACATGGGTTAGTAGCATTTGCATTATCAATCAAGACCATGTGAGGAAATGTGGCCTTTTCCTTGGTTAGCTTAACTTGGAGTTGAGCATGAGACTCCTTGAGGTTTGCATGAGCACTTTTCAAGACCTTATGGGCCTTGTCAAGTACATCAAACTCCTCCTTGAGTCTAACATGATCAACCCCAAGTTTAGCCTTCTCGGAAGTTAGAACACGAGACACAACAAGAGCATGATCAAGATCTTTCTTTAGTTTGGCATGGTCATCGTTGTGTGACTCCTCAAGAGCCAAATGATGCCCATGCTCTTCCTCAAGAGCATTAGAGAGATCCGATATCTCATCGGCATAGTCACAACTATGACCTTCCATCTTAGAGATGGTTTCTTCGTGAGCCTCGATCATGTCATTGGCTTCACCAAGTTGTTCCAAGAGAGCAACGAAGTGCTTCTTGGATTTGCCCTTGAGCTTACTCATGAATGACTCAAATTCATTTACCTCCTCATTAGACCCCTTAACATTATCAAGTCCATCCGTTGAAGGAGGATTAGGAATAATGGTGGTTTTGATGTTGGGGGTTACCTTGTTAGTGGCTTTAGCCATGAGGCACTTGGCGGTGATGTTATCGTTGGGTGAATCGAAGAGAGACACCCGGGGAGTTGTGGCAATGGCAACGGATGCCATAGCCGTTGCTTCACTATCTTCATCATCATCGTCATCCTCACGGTATTCTTCTTGAACTACCAACCCGCGTGTAGGAGTCTTCTTGGTGAAGTTGTCCTTGTTTGGGAAGGACTTGGCTTTGTCTTTTCGGATGAACTTGCCACCATTGTCTTCCCGCTTCTCGTAAGGACAATCCGCAACGAAATGGCTCACATTGCCACAGTTGAAACAAGTTCTAACTCGTTGCTTGCCCTTGAGGCCACTTGAGTTGTTCTTGTTGATGTTGGGTCTTGTATTCTTCTTACTCCAAAATTGTCTTGAGGCAAGAGCCTTGTGCTCATGATAATCATACTTCGTGTCTTCGGGGTTGCTCTCCTCATCTTCCTCTTCTTCTTCTTCTTCCACACTAACCTTGGCCTTCAAGGCAAGATTGGGCTTCTTTGCCCTTTGAGAACGAAGCACCGCATTATCGGCGGTCTTGTCCAAGATGCTCATTGCAACGAACTCATCCAACACTTCACCTGAGGTCATGGAGTGGAAGTCCGGTCTTTGACGAATGACGGAGGACATGGCCTTGTTGTAGGGCATCATGGCCTTGAGGAACTTGCGCTTGATCCAATTGTCATCCGTGTCCTTGCTCCCATGATCTCGAAGTGCGACCGCGAGTTTGGTCACTCTTCGAAAGAGCTCACGAGGTTCTTCATCTTCTTTCATTGCAAACTCATCGGCTTCATCTTGCACAACTTCATAGTTGGAGCGTTGAATGCTATCACTTCCTCGATAGAGAGACACAACACATTTCCATGCGTCTTTAGCCATGGCATGAGGACGAAGATGAGGGAGATCTTTGGGAAGGATTGCATCTTGGATGATGAAGAGAGCACTTTCATTGAATTGATTATCCACGGCTTCTCGAGGGGTGAAGTTGCTTGGGTCATGTGGATAGAAACCTTCTTCTATAATTCTCCAAATATTAGTATTCCCATGCTTTAAATGACGCTTGAAACGATAAACCCAAGCATCAAAATCCTCATTTTTCACAATCTTAGGAGGTGGACCGGCACGATTTAAATGAGTAGTGGGAATCGGTCCACCATAAGTAGGAGGTTCCACATGGGCAAAGATGCCGGAGCCATTTCTACCACTAGTAGAAGGACCTTTTTCACTATTAGCTTCCCCCTTGTCGGAGGTGGCATCCATCACCTTGTTAGTGGGATCACCCACTTTCATCGGCGAGGTAGATAGTTTAAGTCCTTCTAGGAATTCAGAAAACATGCTTTTATCCTCGGCCGTCATGGAGGTTTTCAATGTGTCTAAAGCCACATTGAATTCCTCACGTGAGACCGAGGTTCCCCTTTCGGCCGAAGACGAGATAGGATTCACACCGGAGTGCTCCTCCGCACCATCGTTGATGTCAACCATACTCTTCGGACGGCAAAGTCCTTAATAAAGAGACGAGGCTCTGATACCAATTGAAAGGATCGATATGGTTGACTAGAGGGGGGGGGGGTGAATAGACAACTAACAATTTTTAGACTTTTCTTTAACAATTTAAACCTTGCAACAAAATAGGTTGTCTAGATGTGCAACTACGTGGACAACCTATATGATGCAAAGACAACTAGCACACAAGCAAGCAATAGATACAACACAAGTAAGCTTGCAAAAGTAAAGGCACGAGATAACCAAGAGTGGAGCCGGTGGAGACGAGGATGTGTTACCGAAGTTCCTTCCTTTTAAAGGGAAGTACGTCTCCGTTAGAGCAGTGTGGAGGCACAATGCTCCCCAAGAAGCCACTAGGGCCACCGTAATCTCCTCACGCCATCACACAATGCGAGATGCCGTGATTCCACTATTGGTGCCCTTGAAGGCGGCGACCGAACCTTTACAAACAAGATTGGGGCTATCTCCACAACACTTGGAGGCTCCCAACAACACCACAAAACTTCACCACAATGGAGTATGGCTTCGAGGTGACCTCAACCGTCTAGGGTGCTCAACACCCAAGAGTAACAAGATCTGCTAGGGATAAGTGGGGGAAATCAAATTTCTCTTGGTGGAAGTGTGGATCGGGGCCTTCTCAACCAATCCCGAGCAAATCAACAAGTTTGATTGGCTATGGAGAGAGATCGGGCGAAAATGGAGCTTGGAGCAACAATGGAGCTTTAGGGGAAAGAGGTAAGTCAACTTTGGGGAAGAAGACACCTTTATATAGTGGGGGAACCAATCCAACCATTACCCCACTGAACAGCCACGCACAGAGCGGTACTACCGCTTGGGCAGGGCGGTACTACTGCTGAGGGCGGTACTACCGCTCTCACCCAGTGGTACTGCCGCACTGACGACGAGGTCAGGGTCCTGGCCCCAGAGCGGTACTACCGTGGGAGTAGGCGCGGTACTACCGCTTGGAGCGGTACTACCGCCACTACCACCGCACTTAGTACCGTAAAACCCGACATGAAAAACATCGGTCTCGAATCGAGGCGGTAGTAGCCCGGAACCACTGCGGTACTACGGCCGAAGACCACAAGCGGTACTACCGCTTGGGGAGCAGTACTACCGCTCTGGGAGCGGTACTACCGCTTGAGTGCTTCGGCGGTACTACCGCTGTGGACCGTGGTACTACCGCTGGGGCAGGATAAGGCAGACACAGGGGAAAAGGCAGCTCCAATGAAGTGGAAGGAAAACGTCGGGTGTGATATGGATGTGTACGTGTTGATTCCACCCTAGCCTTACCAAAGCGGATCCCCTCTTGATAGTACGGTGACTCCTACGAAACTAGTCCACCAACAACGAAACGAAGGAGCTACACCGTCTTGAATAAAACACCGAGGGGAGGTAATCGTCTCGTGCCAATGTATGAATCTCTGAAAGAACTTAATGCACACGATTATTCCGCACAAGCATTGTCATCAATCACCAAAACATCTTGGGGATAAATATGCCCTTACACCCATTGACCTCGAAGTTCACCGGAGGAGCATGACCTTCAACAAGCTTGGCAAAGACAAGAAGCACTACAGTACGTTGATGTCATTGTGAGTTCCTGGCATACCAAAGAAGGAGTGCCAAATCCAGAGGTCATGTGTGGCCACTACCTCAAGTACCACACTGCAACCGCCTTTGTACATCCCTTGCAAAGCAAATGGACAGTTTTTCCATTTCCAATGCATGCAGTTGATGCTTCCAAGCATCCCAGGAAATCCTCTTGTTGCATTCTTTGCTAGGATCCGAGTAGTGTCTTCAGCATTGGGTGATCGCAAGTATTGAGGTCCAAACACTGCCACCACTGCCCTGGAGAACTTATATAAACACTCAATGGTCGTGGACTCGGCCATGCATTCATAGTCTTCCAGTGAATCACTGGTAGCTCTGTATGCAAGCATCCTCATAGCTGTCATGCACTTCTGGAGTGAGGTGAATACAAGTGTGCCGGTGCAATCCTTCTTACACTTGAAGTATCCATTGAACTCATGAATGGAATTCACAATCCCGAGGAAGAGCTTTCGACTCATCCGATAACGGTGCCGAAATACTTTCTCGTCGTGCAGTGGAGTGTCGGCGAAGTAGTCGGCATAGAGCAAGCAATAGCTTTCTAGCCGATGCCTCTGCTTTTCCTTCAGCCGGCCCGGCACTGAGCCACCTCGCCGCAGCTTTGCATTGCTCGCGAACAGGCCGACCAGAATGGCGAGGACCATGAGATGCTCTTCGTCCTGGGCGTCAACATCGGTCTCCTCCTCCAGCAGCACCGTGAACGCCTCCTCGTTGTTGTCTAAGTCCATCACCGAGTAGACAAAACGCCAAACACCTGGCGAGCATGGTAGGCGCACAGCCGCCGGTAACCCCACACTACGTGGCTGGAGCGCTGGAAGCTCGCCCAGGAGTGGAGTGGAGGCTGCCATGGCGAACCCTCTCTTTTTCCGGCGGGGAAATAGCCTTTCTAGCAGCGATGGGTAGGTAGACGACACCGGAATCGGCACGGCAGCGAAAGGCATGCACGCGGGGCAGGCGAATCTGGACGAGCAAGATGCTTTTTCACCCGACAGTGGTGACCTAGGCGCGGTTTTTTCCTTCCACCGGAGCCCCCAAGCGCCCCCAGCATGCTGGGGGTGGCCTGGGATTGCCGGGCCAAAATATGGGCTCAGCCAGCGGATTTCGGCATCCTGGGGGCGCGACTGGGGGGGGGGGGTCGGCGCCGGCGTGAACAATCTCGCCCTCGGGGGCCTGTTGGGGGCATGAGTGGAGATGCTCTAATATTCAATGCCAAGTACTCCACCTACCATCAAGAACATTTGACTCCAACAATCAAGCTTCTCTAACTGTGGCGCCATGTCCTCGAGCTGCACCCACTAGTGATGCTACTTCAAGCTTCAAGGCGTCGACGACTACTACAAGTGCCAATCCTCTAAGGGATTCAAACAACAATGCAAGCAAGATTGAGTGCTTCACTTGCAAGAGACTCGGCCATAAGTAATTTGAGTGCCCAACAAAGCGAACCATGATGATCAATGAAGATGGAGACTATGAAGCTTTGAGTGAAGGAGAAATGGAAGCTTTGCAACAAGTCGCTCGTCATTGCCAACTCAATCAACATGAAGATGCTCAAGAGTTTTGTGACAATGACATGAGCTCCGCTCTAGTTGTCTCCAAGGTCTTGACACTTCAACAACACAATGATGGTAACCAATGGTGCAACATCTTCCAAGCCAAAGCGGGACATCCAAGGATGATCTATCAAGGTCATAATCCACGACGGAAGTTGTCAAAACTTAGCAAATGAAGAACTTTGCATCAAGTTGCATCTCTCAAAGAAGTGTCTGCTACTTCTTGAGCTTGCGTTGGTTTTTCCCTTGAAGAGGAAAGGGTTATGTAGAAAAGTAGAGATAAGTATTTCCCTCAGTTTGAGAACCAAGGTATCAATCCAGTATGAGGTACACGCAAGTCTCCAATCTATGCACCTGCACAAACAATCAAACACTTGCACCCAACGTGATAAAGGGGTTGTCAATCCCTTCAGGGTCACTTGCAAGGATGAGATATGATAGATATAGATATAAAAGATTACTAAAACATAAAACAAACTAAAAGTAAATAAAACTCAATGAGGTAATTTTGGGTTTTTTGGTTTATAGATCTGAAAATATATGATGGAAAATAGACCCGGGGGCCATAGGTTTCACTAGAGGCTTCTCTCTTGAAAGAAAATAATACGGTGGGTGAACAAATTACTGTCAAGCAATTGATAGAAAAGTGCAAAGTTATGACGATATCCAAGGCAATGATTATGAATATAGGCATCACATCCGTGTCAAGTATACCGACTCCTGCCTGCATCTAATACTATTACTCCACACATCGACCGACTCCTGCCTGCATCTAGAGTATTAAGTTCAATAGAACAGAGTAACGCTTTAAGTAAGATGACATGATGTAGAGGTATAAACTCAAGCAATATGATGAAAACCCCATCTTTTTACCCTTGATGGCAACAACACAATACGTGCCTCGCTACCCCTACTTTGTCACTAGGTGAGGACACCGCAAGAATGAACCCAAAACTAAGCACCTCTCCCATTGCAAGAAGAACCAATCTAGTTAGCCAAACCAAACCGATAATTCGAAGAGAAATACAAAGATATCAAATCATGCATATAAGAATTCAGAGAAGATTCAAATAATATTCATAGATAATCTGATCATAAATCCACAATTCATTGGATCTTGACAAACACATCGCAAAAGAATATTATTACATCGAATAGATATCCAAGAACATCGAGGAGAACATTGTATTGAAGATCAAAGAGAGAGAAGAAGACATCTATCTACTAGCTATGGACCCATAGGTCTGAGGTAAACTACTCATGCTTCATCCGAAGGGCAATAGAGTTGATGTAGAAGCCCTCCCTGATTGAATACCCCTCCAGCAGGGTGCCGGAAAAGGTCCCAAGATGGGATCTCATGAGGTTAGTGGCTTGCGGCAGCGAAAAAGTATTTTTGTGGACGCCTCTGTTGGTTTGGGAATATTTGTGAATTCATAGGCTAAGGAACGGGGTCAGGGGTCCTCCAGGGGGCCACAAGCCCAGGGGACGCCCCCCTAGGGCGCGCCCCTGTGGCTTGTCGCCTCCTCGGGGATCTTCTAACTTGGACTCCAAGTCATGTGGATGTCTTCTGGTCCAAGAAAAATCATCACGAAAGTTTTATTCCATTTGGACTCCATTTGCTATTCCTTTTCTGTAAAACTCAAAAACAAGGGGAAAAAACAGAAACTAGCACTGGGCTCTAGGTCAATAAGTTAGTTCCAAAAATAATATAAAAATATCATATTAATGCCTATAAAACATCCAAAATAGATAATATAATTGCATGGAACAAAAAAAATTATAGATACATTTGAGACGTATCAAGCATCCCCATGCTTAATTCCTGCTCGTCCTCGAGTAGGTAAATGAAAGAAACAGAATTTTTGATGTGGAATGCTACCTAACATATTTATCCATGTAATTTTCTTTATTGTGGCATGAGTATTCAGATCCATAAGATTCAAAACAAAAGTTTAATATTGACATAAAACAATAATAATTCAAGCATATTAATAAAGCAATCATGTCTTCTCAAAATAACATGGCCAAAGAAAGTTATCCCTACAAAATCATATAGTCTGGCTATGCTCCATCTTCATCACACAAAGTATTACATCATGCACATCCCCGGTCTTAGTCAAGCAATTGTTTCATACTTTAGTATTCTCAAACTTTTTTAACTTTCACGCAATACATGAGCATGAGCCATGGATATAGCACTATAAGTGGAATAGAATATGGTGGTTGTGGAGAAGACAAAAAGAAGGAGATAGTCTCACATCAACTAGGCGTATTAATGGGATATGGAGATGCTCATCAATAGATATCAATGTGAGTGAGTAGGGATTGCCATGCTACGGATGCACTAGAGCTATAAGTGTATGAAAGCTCAAAAAGAAACTAAGTGGGTGTGCATCCCACACGCTTGCTCATGAAGACCTAGGGCAAATTTGAGGAAGCCCATCATTGGGATATGCAAGCCAAGTTCTATAATGAAAAATTCCCACTAGTATATGAAAGTGACAACATAGAAGACTCTCTATCCTGAAGATCATGGTGCTACTTTGAAGCACAAGTGTGGTAAAAGGATAGTAGCATTGCCCCTTCTCTCTTTTCTCTCATTTTTTTGTGAGCTTCTTTTGGCCTCTTTTCTTTTTCTTTTATTTGGGCTTTTTGGCCTCTTATATTTTTTTTGTAAAGTCCAGAGACTCATCCCAACTTGTGAGGAATCATAGCTTCCATCATCCTTTCCTCACATGGGACAATGCTCTAATAATGATGGTCATCACACTTTTATTTACTTACAACTCAAGAATTACAACTCAATTCTAGAACAAAATATGACTCCACAGGAATGCCTCATGCATATGAGGACAATATGACAATGATGGTGCATGTCATAATAAACGGAACGGTGGAAGTTGCATGGCAATATATCTCGTAATGGCTATGGAAATGCCATAATAGGTAGGTATGGTGGCTGTTTTGAGGAAGGTAAATGGTGGGTTTAATGCACCAGCGATAATTGTGCGGTGCTAGAGAGGCTAGCGATGGTGGAAGGGTGAGAATGCATATAATCCATGGACTCAACATTAGTCATAAAGAACTCACATACTTATTGCAAAAATTTATTAGCTATTGAAACAAAGTACTACACACATGCTCCTAGGGGAAGGGTTGGTAGGAGTTAACCACCGCGCGATCCCGACCTCCACACAAAGGAAGGCAATCAATAAATAAATCATGCCCTGACTTCATTATATAACGGTTCACCATACGTGCTTGCTACGGGGATCACAAACTTTAACACAAGTATTTCTACCAATCCACAATTACTCACTAGCATGACTCTAATATCACCATCTTTATATCTCAAAACAAATGCAAGGAATCAAACTTCTCATAGTATTCAATGCTCTTTATATGAAAGTTTTTATTATATCCCTCTTGGATGCCCATCATATTAGGACTAAAATTCATAACCTAAGAAAATTACCATGTTGTTTAGAGACTCTCAAAATAATGTAAGTGAAGCATGAGAGTTCATCAATTTCTATAAAATAAAGCCACTGATACGTCTCCGTCGTATCTATAATTTTTGGGACTAACATATTGATCCAGTGCCCATTGCCAGTTCTTGTTTGTTGCATATTTTTTGTTTCACAGAAAATCCATATCAAACGGAGTCCAAACACGATAATAACTTACAGAGATTTTTTTGGAATATATGTGATTTTTGGGAAAAAGAATCAACATGAGATGATGCCCGAGGGGTCCACAAGGCAGGGGGCGCGCCCTAGGCCCTTGTGGTCACCCCGTAAGGCGGTTGGTGCCCTTCTTGAGCCACAAGAAAGCTATTATCCGGATAAGAATCATGTTAAAATTTCATCCCAATCGGAGTTATGGATCTCAGAGAATTTAAGAAACGATGGAAGGCGAGAATCTGGGAGCGTAGAAACAGATGGAAACAGAGAGAGATCCCATCTCGGAGGGGCTCCCATCCCTCCGTCGCCATGGAGGCCATGGACCAGAGTGGAAACCCTTCTCCCATCTAGGGGGAAGGTCAAGGAAGAAGAAGAAGGAGGGGGGCTGTCTCCGCATCTCTCCCAGTGGCACCGGAACACTGTTGGGGCCATCATCATAACGGGATCTACACCAACAACTTTGCCGCCGTCACCACCAACTCTCTCCCCCTCTATGCAGCGGTGTAACACCTCTTCTTCCTCGTTGTAATCTCTACTTAAACATGGTGCTCAACACTATATATTATTTCCCAGTGATGTATGGCTATCCTATGATGTTTGAGTAGATCCCTTTTGTCCTATGGGTTCGTTGATGATCATGATTGGTTTGAGTTGCATGTTTTATTATTGGTGTTGTCCTATGGTGCTCTCCATGTCCCGCAAGCGTGAGGGATCTCCGCTATAGGGTTTGCAATATGTTCATGGTTTGCTTATTGTCTGCGTTGCGTGAGTGATAGAAACACAAACATGGAGAAGTGAGTTATGGCGTATGGGAATAAAGAAGACTTGATACTTTAATGCTATGGCTGGGTTTTACCTTAATGATCTTTAGTAGTTACAGATGTTTGCTAGAGTTCCAATCATAAGTGCATATGATCCAAGAAGAGAAAGTATGTTAGCTTATGCCTCTCCCTCATATAAAATTGCAATAATGATTACCGGTGTAAGGGCATATTTCTCCCTATGTGGTTTTGGTGATTGATGACAATGCATTTGTGGACTAATCGTGTGCATTGAGCATTTCAGATATCTCATGTCTACGCACAAGACGATTCGGTGCTCCTCGGAGCCTAGTGAAGATGGCATTTCTCTACATTTCTTTTCGGTGGATTTGAGTCGTAGGAAAGCCGTACTATTTAGAGGGGGTCCGCTTCAGAAAGGTTAGGGTGGAATCAACACGTACACGTCTATTCCTTTGCACCACCTTTCCTTTGCTTCTTTGGAGCACCTCTGTTTATCTGTGTCTTTACAAAATGAAGGCCCCCAAGTGCTATAGTGCCGTGGCATGCGGTAGTACTGCTCAAGGGAGCAGTAGTACCGCAGTGGCCCAGGTAGTACCGGCCAGGGAAGCGGTAGTACCACACTATGTGGTAGTACCGCTCCTCAGGAGCGGTAGTACCGTGGCCTCTAGCCCAGAACACTGGCGTGCGCGGAAGTAGGCGCAGAAGTAATTTTTTACGTTCGCGCCCTACGCGATAGTACTGATCCCTGCGTGCGGTAGTACCGTGCCGGATTTTTGCACAGACCAAAACTCAGCGGAAGTAGCCACGGATGTAATTTTATTAGTCTGTGCCTTTCCAGCGTATAGTTGAACCCTGCCTTGCGATAGTACCGCAAGGACGCGTGGTAGTACCGCTCCGGCGGTTCTATCGCTTGTTGCTTTAGCGCAACAGGGCCTCGTCTGGTCTCTGCCGCAGGAGTAGTAGTACCGCACCATCAAGCGGTAGTACCGCATGGCCTTGCAGTAGTACCGCGAGTCTGTGTGGTAGTACCACATGTCGCGGGCTGATGAAGTGGGTAACGGTTGGATTCCCCCCCCCCACTATATAAAGGTGGTCTTCTTCCCCAAGTTGACCACCTCTTCCTTCCCCAAGCTCCATTGTTGCTCAAATCTCCATTTTCGCCCGATCTCTCTTCCTAGCCAATCAAACTTGTTGATTTTCTAGGGATTGGTTGAGAAGACCCCGATCTACACTTCCACCAAGAGAAATTTGATTCCCCCCACTAATCCCTTATGGATCTTGTTACTCTTGGGTGTTTGAGCACCCTAGATGGTTGAGGTCACCTCGGAGCCATATTCCATTGTGGTGAAGCTTCATGGTATTGTTGGGAGCCTCCAATTAAGTTGTGGAGATTGCCCCAACTTTGTTTGTAAAGGTTCGGTCGTCGCCATCAAGGGCACCAATAGTGAAATCATGACATTTCGCATTGTGTGAGGGCGTGAGGAGAATATGGTGGCCCTAGTGGCTTCTTGGGGAGCATTGTGCCTCCACACCGCTCCAACGGAGACATACTTCCTCTCAAAGGGAAGGAACTTCGGTAACACATCCTTGTCTCCACCGACTCCACTCTTGGTTATCTCTCTGTGCAAGCTTATATTGTGCTGTATCCTTTTGTTGCTTGTGTGCTTGTTGTTGTTGCATCATATAGGTTGTTCACCTAGTTGCACATCTAGACAACCTACTTTGATGCTATGTTTAATTTGGTCAAGAAAAGCTAAAAATTGTTAGTTGCCTATTCACCCCCCTCTAGTCAACTGGTATCATAGCCCATCTCGTTATTAAGGACTTTGCCATTCGAAGAGTATGGTTGACACCACAGACAAAGTGGAGGGTCACCCCAGTGCGAATCCCACTTTGTCCGCGACCGATGCGGGATCCTCGGTCTCTCGTGAGGAGTTCAATGTGGCTATGGACACATTGAAAACCTCCATGACGGCCGAGATTAAAGGCATGTTTAAGGAGTTTCTTGATGGACTTAAATTATCCACCAAACCCTTGGAAGTGGTTGATACCGCTAACAAGGTGACGGATGCTAACTCGAAAAAGGGGGAAGCTAGTAACGAGCATGCTTCTATGCCTAGTGGTAGAAATGGGAGTGGCATCTTTTCCCATGTTGAACCTCCACTTACTTATGGAGGACAGGTTCCCTCTACTCATATGAATCATGTTGGTCCTCCTCCTAAGCTTGTGAATAATGAGGATTTTTCTTCTTGGGTGTATTGCTTTAAACGTCATTTAAATCATAGTTCTACTAATCTTTGGAGAATTATTGAGCAAGGTTTCTACACGCACGACCCAAGCAACTTCACTCCTAGAGAAGTCGTGGATCATCAATTCAACGAGTCCGCTCTTTTCATTCTCCAAGAAGCAATCCCTCCAGAATATATTGCACACCGACCTTTCACCGTGACCAAGAAAGCACGGCAACATGTTGTTTCCATTTACAAGGGAAGTGCTAGCATTCAGCGCTCCAATTTGAAGTGGTACAAAATGAAGCCGATGAGTTTGCTATGAATGAAGATGAAGAACCTCGTGAGATTTATCGGAGATTAACCACTCTCGCGGTCTCACTCCGAGATCATGGGAGCAAGGATACGGATGACAATTGGATCAAGCGCAAGTTTCTCAAGGCCATGATGCCTTACCACAAGGCCATGTCATCCGTCATCCGTCAAAGGCCGAACTTTTACGCCTTGTACTCAAGTGGTGTTGGATGAGTTTGTTGCTATGAGGATATTGGACAAGACCGCCGGTAATGCAGTATTGCATTCTCAACAATCAAAGAATCCTAACCTTGCTTTGAAGGCCAAGGCTAGTATGAAAGAATAGAGTGAAGAGGAATGTTGCCCCGAAGATACCAAGTATGCTTATCATGAGCACATGGCTCTTTCTTCATGGAAATATTGGAGCAAGAAGAACACAAGGCCCAACTTCAACAAGAACAACTCAAGTGGCACCAAGGGCAAACAACGTGTGAGGACATGCTATAATTGTGGCAATGTGAGCCACTTTGTTGCGGAATGCCTGTACGAGAAGAGGGAAGACAATGGAGGCAAGCTTATCCCAAAAGACAAGGCCAAGTCCTTCCCCAAGAAGAACAACTTCGCCAAGAAGACTCCTCCCAAGGGGTTGGTCGCAGAAGAAGAGTACAATGAGGATGATGATGATGATGATGATGATGAAGATGGTGGGACGGTTGCCATGTCCTCCGTTGCCATTGCAACAACTCCAGGGGTGTCCCTCTTTGAGTCACCCAATGAGAACATCATTGCCAAGTGCCTCATGGCTAAAGCCACCAACAAGGTAACCCCCAACATCAAAACCACCATTACTACTAATCCTTCCTTGATGGATTGCATTTATGAAAGTGAGGGGTCGAAGGAGGAAGAAAATGAATTTGAGTCTTTTATGAGTAAGCTCAAGGGTAAATCCAAGAATCACTTTGTTGCTCTCTTGGAACAACTTGGTGAAGCCAATGACATGATCTAGGCTCATGAAGAAACCATCTCGAAGATGGAAGGTCATAGTCGTGACTATGCCGATGAGATATCGGATCTCTCTAATGCACTTGAGGAAGAGCGTGGTCATCGTTTGGCTCTTGAGGAGTCACACAACGATGCTCATGCTAAGTTAAAGAAAGATCTTGATCATGCTCTTGTTGTATCCCGTGTGCTCAATTCTGAGAAGGCTAAACTTGGGGTTGACCATGCTAGACTCAAGGAGGAGTTTGACTTACTTGACAAGGCTCACAAGGCCTTGAAGGGTGCTCATGCAAGCCTCAAAGAGTCTCGTGATCAACTCCAAGTGAAGCTAACCAAGGAGAAAGCCACGTTTCCTCATATGGTTTTAATTGATAATGCAAATGCTACTAACCCGTGTTGTAAGCATGTGCATCTTGTGTAGGAGAATGCCAAGTTGAAGGAGCAACTTGAGAAAGGCCTTGTGTCATGCATACAACGAGAGAAGAACCTCAACGACCTTTTGAAAAATCAAAAGGAAATTGTGGCCAAGGAGGGGATTGGGTTTGCACCCAAGTACAAGAAGAAGAAGAATGACAAGACCATGCAACCTCCTCCTCTTAAACAAACCTTTGTGAAGGAGGGAGAGGGTACTCCTAAGGAGAAGAAGAAGAACACGAAGGGTGGCGGTATCAAGAAGGGCAATGCTACTCCTTCCAATAAAACCGGCGACTTTAACCCTTCTTATGTGTTATGCCATGCTAGTGATGGGCATGTTTATGCCAAATTTGTTGGTTCTTCTTATGAGTACATTGAATGGTCTATTTGGGTTCCTAAGACCCTTGTTGCTAACATGAAAGGACCCATTACAAAATGGGTACCTAAAACCAAGCATTGCTCTCTTGTAGGTGTTTGATTTTGGTGGGGGACCATGGTTGCTCGATAGTGGAGTCACAAATCATATGACCGGAAGAAAGGACTTGGTGGTGGACGTGCATAAAGTGTCATCTATGCCCACCAATGTTGAATGGGGTGATGCTTCATATTCTAAGGTATTGGGGCTTGGAAAGGTTGTCATTTCTTATGATCTCACATCGAGAAAGTCATGCTTGTTGAGTCCCTTGCATACTACTTACTTTCCGTTCGTCAGCTTGCACTTATGGGGTTTGCCACTTTCTTTGATATTGATATTGTGGCCCTCTTGTGGAGAAAGACTCTTAAAGTAGCCTTTGATGGGCATGTCGAGAACGATATTTATGTGATTCACTTTTTGGAGCGACCCACTAAGAATGCGACATGCCTAATGGCTAAAGTTGGCGTGAGATGTCTTTGGCATCGTCGTTTAGCCCACGTCAATATGAGATCTTTGCAAAGTCTTCTCAAAGAGGACCATGTCCTTGGACTAACAAATGTTAGTTTTGCCAAAGATCATGCTTGCACTGCTTGTATCGAAGGAAAGATACATGAGAAGGCTCACCCTCCCACGACTATCATACTCGAAGAGGCCCTTGGAGCTCCTTCACTTGGATCTCTTTGGGCCTCCATCCTTTGATAGTCTTGGGGTAGAAAGTATTTCTTGGTGATTGTGGATGATTATTCAAGATACACTTGGGTATATTTCTTCAAGAGGAAGAGGGAGACTCAACAAACCGTCATCGACTTTGAAAAATGAAGCTCAACGTCAACACAATGCAAAGATCTTGACAATAAGAAGTGACAACGGCATCGAGTTCAAGAACTACACCTTGCATGAGTTTCTTAGTGATGAGGGGATCAAGCATCAATATTCCGCACCTTACACCCCTTAACAAAATGGTGTATTGATGATTTACAAGTGTATGGGGTCAATTGTAGCCTTTTCGATAAGTAAGAGTGTCGAACCCAACGAGGAGCAGAAGGAAATGACAAATGGTTTTCAGCAAGGTAATGTCTGCAAGTGCTAAAATTGTAAGTAGCGCCGTAGTTTGATAGCAAGATAATTTGTAACAAGCAAGTAACGATAGTAGTAACAAAGGTGCAGCAAGGTAGCCCAATCCTTTTGAGGCAAAGGACAGGCGAAAACGGTTTCTTATGATAAGCAAAGTGTTCTTGAGGGTACCCGGGAATTTCATCTAGTCACTTTCATCATGTTGGCTTAATTCATGTTCAGTACTTTGATAATTTGATATGTGGGTGGACCGGTGCTTAGGTGTTGTTCTTACTTGAACAAACCTCCTACTTATGATTAACCCTCTCGCAAGCATCCGCAACTACGAGAAAAGTAATAAGAATAAATTCTAACCATAGTATTAAACTTTTGGATCCAATCGGTCCCTTATGGAATAGCGCATAAACTGGGATTTAAGCTTCTGTCACTCTCGCAACCCACCATCTAATAACTACTCCACAATGCATTCCCTTAGGCCCAAATATGGTGAAGTGTCATGCAGTTGACGTTCACATGACACCACTAAGAGAATGACAACATACATACCATCAAAATATTGAACACATATCAAGTTCACATGATTACTTGCAACATGATTTCTCCCGTGACCTTAAGAACGAAATTAACTACTCACAAATGATAAGCATGCTTAAGACTAGAGGGGTATTAAATAGCATAATGGATCTGAACATATAATCTTCCACCAAATAAACATATAGTAATCAACTACAAGATGTAATCAACACTACTAGTCACCCACAAGCACCAATTTATAGTTTTGATACAAAGATTGAACACAAGAGATGAACTAGGGTTTGAGAGGAGTTGGTGCTGTGAAGATGTTGATGAAGATAGCCCTCCCCAAGATGGGGGAGTTGTTGGTGATGATGATGACGATGATTTCCTCCTCCGGGAGGGAAGTTCCCCCGATGAAATCGCTCCGTTGGAGGGCAAAAGTGCTCCTGCCCAAGTTCCCCCTCGAGGCAGAGGCGCTTTGTCCCGAATGTACTCCTCTGATTTTTTCTAGGTCAAAATGACTTATATACCAGAAGATGGGCAATGGAGGTGGGTCGAGGAGGGCAGCACCCATGAGGGCGCGCTTGGGCCTCCTGGCGCACCCAGGTGGGTTGTGCCCACTTGGTGGCCCCCCTCTGGTACTTATTTGCTCCAATGTTTATTAAATATTCCATAAAAAATCCTCAGGAAGTTTCAGCTCATTTGGAGTTGTGCAGAATAGGTAGCTTGACGTAGGTTTTTCAGGTCCAGATTTCCAGCTACCGGTATTCTCCCCTTTGTGCATACCTTGCATATTATGAGAGAAAAGGCATTAGAATTACTACAAAAAGCATTATTATACAATAAAACAACATAAATAACAGTAGGAAAACATGATGCAAAATGGATGTATCAACTCCCGCAAGCTTAGACCTCGCTTGTCCTCAAGCGAAAACCGAAATCAAAAAACATGTCCACATGCTTAGATACAGAGGTGTCGATAAAAACAAAAATATGGACATAGCAGCATCACGTGACTTATTATAACAGCAACAAACTTTAATATAAAAACTTTTATCATAGAACTTTTATCATAGAACTTTTATCATAGAACTTTTATCATAGACTTCTCATGAACAAGTGACAATTCATCACAACATCGAAGTATAAAGCATAAACCCTATTGGAAACTGACAAACAATGTTCTTAGTCAACTTGGCAATTACAATTCATCATCTTTTCAGGAAGGGTCACGTATCGGAGCCTTTAGGCAAGTCCACATACTCAATCATCATTTAGTCTTCTATGATTACTAACACTCACCGTGTACACATGAGCAAAACGTTTCAACTGGACACAAAGAAAGATAGGGGCTTATAGTTTCGCCTCCCAACGCACTCACCTCAAGGGTGATGTCAACAATAATAACTTATGCCACCCATATTCAACTGGACATATATGCCTAGATCTTTCCTCACCACATGATGCTTGCCAAAGGAGAAAAATAAAAGGAATAGAGAGAGAGAAAAACTTTGACTCTTGCATGACAGTAAATACATGAAAGTAAAAGATAGGCCCTTTGCAGAGGGAAGCAGAGGTTGCCATGCGTTTTTTGTTTGTATGCTCAACCCCTTAGTGCAAGAGAACGTCACGTTTTATTGCCCCTTGTGATGGTAACCTTTGTTATGCAGTCTGTCGCTTTTATTCTTCACCATCACAAGTTCGTACAACACTCAACTTTCCCTTACACTAAATGATCTCACACTTTTAGAAGCAATTTTTATTGCCCTTTTTGCATCGATGACAACTTACTTGAAGGATCTTACTCAATCCATAGGTAGGTATGGTGGACTCTCAAACAAGATAGGATTTAAGGGTTTGGATGCACACGTAGTATCTCTACTTAGTGTGGAGTTTTTGGCTAGCAAAGATAGGGGCAAGCACCACATGTTGAAGGATCTATGACAATATAACTTCTATGTGAAGATGAACAAACATAAATCATTAAGTTGTCTTCCTTGTCCAACGTCAACAATTTTGGCATATAATCTTTTGATGGGTGCTCACAATCATAAAAGATTTCCATGATAGTATTTTTATATGTGAATCTTCTCTTCCCTTATTAATTCTTTCATGTGTTGCATCATTGACCAATGCTATTTTTATCAATTTACAATAAAGTTTTCTACTTATACTTTTCCTTGTGTAATGTCATCACTTAGCATAAGATTAGCGTATGATCTTTTTCTTTTATTTCCTTTCTTTTTATTGAAACAAGAAAAATAAAGAAGGCAAAACTCAAACTAAACTTTATTATATCTCGCACACGATTACAAGGATTGATCACTAAGAAAACTCGCAAAAAGAAAGGATCGAACTAAACTTTTATTCAACTAATAGCAAAATATAACCATGGATCGAACTAAGAAAGTAAAGGCAAAAGGTAGTGGAGATGATACGATACCGGGGCACCTCCCCCAAGCTTGGCGAAAGCCAAGGGGAGTGCCCATACCCAATACTCAGTTTTATTTGGTGGTGATGAAGAAGATGGTGGTGATGAAGTAGAAGCAATCCTGTCCAATACATCTCTGAGTGTATCTCTTAAGCTGTGAATCTCTCGAAGAGCTTGATGAAGCAGCTCAGTGTTCTTCTCTACTTCAGCTCGATCTACATCAACAAAGCATCCTCTTCCATACGATCAGAGGGAGAAGAAGACATGATGCCAGGCTCGATAGATCTGCCAGAAAATAGCAAGAAAAGAAAATAGGAGATTTCTCCGTGATACGGAGGTTAACATGTTAGGGAGGTATATATGGATTTTTTTATCTTGGGGAACAAGCAGAATGGAAAAAAACAGAGTTCGGAAAGTATCCGAGATGGGCACCACCCACCTGGAAAAAACAGAGTCCCGGTGTATCGTGCCCACCAGGGTCACTTTCGTGGAAGTTTCTTATTTTCCTAATTTTCTAAATATTACAAAACTGACAAAAAATATTTTTGCGGATTTTTTGGAGTCTTTTTACTTACCAGATCACGTACCTCATTTTTTTCATTATTCTGGAGTGTTCCAGAAGGTTTCCTTTATGTGTTCTCCCGGTGTCAAAGTTTGGATAACATTGCTTTCAACATTAATGGGCGTACCTATTGCCCATTGACAACCTTCGGGTTAGTCCCTTTGGCATTATTTATTTTGATAGCTCTAGATCGATAGACCACCTCGATGACATAGGGTCCTTCCCATTTGGAGAGGAGTTTTCCTGCAAAGAATCTGAAACAAGAGTTGTACAAAAGAACATATTCTCTGACTTTGAACTCACGCTTTGGATTCTTTTGTCATGCCATCTTTTAACTTTTTCTTTGAATAACTTAGCATTTTCATAAGCCTGGGTTCTCCATTCATCTAATGAGATAATATCAAATAACCTTTTTCCCCAGCAAGTTTGAAATCATAATTGAGTTCTTTAATTGCCCAAAATGCTTTGTGTTCTAACTCAAGAGGCAAATGACAAGCTTTTCCATAAACCATTTTATACATACCCATAGGATTTTTATATGCTGTTCTATAGGATCAAAGTGCATCATCTAATTTCTTAGACCAATTCTTCTAGGACCTATTGACAGTCTTTTGTAAAACTAGTTTTATTTCTCTATTGCTAAGTTCAACTTGACCACTAGACTGAGGATTATAAGGTGATGTGATTCTATGGTTCACATCATACTTAGCAAGCATTTTATGGAAAAGCACCATGAATAAAGTGTGAACCACCATCAGTCATTAAATATCTAGGGACTCCAAACCTTGGGAAAATAACTTCCTTAAGCATTTTAATAGAGGTGTTGTGATCAACACTACTGTTTGGAATAGCTTCTACCCACTTAGTAACATAATCAACAACAACCAAAATATGTGTATACCCATTAGAGGAAGGAAAAGGTCCCATGAAATCAAATCCCCAAACATCAAATGGTTCAACAACAAGTGAATAATTCATGGGCATTTCTTGACACTTATCGATATTACCTATTCTTTGACATTCATCACAAGATGAGACAAACTTACGGGCATCTTTGAAGAGAGTAGGCCAATAAAAACCAGATTGCAATACCTTATGAGCGGTTCTGTCCCCCGCGTGATGTCCTCCATATTCTTTAGAGTGACATTTTCGTAGGATTTGTTCCTGTTCATGCTCAGGTACACAATGTCTAATAATACCATCTACTCCTTCTTTATAAAGATGTGGGTCATCCCAAAAGTAATGTCTTGTCATACAAGAATAGTTTATTTTGTTGGTATGTGAAGCTAGGTGGTATGTATTTAGCAACAATATAATTAGCATAGTTAGCATACCAAGGTGTACTAAGAGAAACATTTATTGCAGCTAGTTGTTCATCAGGGAAGTTATCATTAATTGGTTGTGGGTCATCAAGAATATTTTCAATCCAAGACAAGTTATCAGCTGTGGGGTTCTCTGCTCCTTTCCTATCAGTGATATGCAAATAAAATTCTTGTAGCAGAAGAACCCACCTAATGAGTCTAGGTTTAGCATCTTTCTTTTCCATAAGATATTTTATAGCAGCATGATCGGTGTGAACAATTACTTTAGAATCAACAATGTAAGATCTGAATTTATCACAAACAAATAGCACTGCTAATAATTGTTTTTTAGTAGTAGCGTAGTTTCGTTGAGCATTGTCTAGAGTTTTACTAGCATAATGAATAACATTCAGTTTTTTATCAACTCTTTGTCCTAGAATAGCACCAACAACAGAATCACTAGCATCACACATAATCTCAAAAGGCAAGTTCCAATCAGGTGGTTGAACAACATGTGAAGTAATTAAGGCTTTCTTTAGTGTTTCAAAGGCTTCCATACAATCATCATCAAACACAAAGGGAATATTCTTTTGCAAAAGATTCATAAGAGGCCTAGAAATTTTAGAAAAGTCTTTGATAAACCTCCTATAGAAACCAGCATGGCCAAGGAAACTACGAATACCTTTCATATATTTAGGACATGGTATTCTCTCAACTGCATCAACCTTGGCTTTGTCCACCTCAATGCCTCTTTTAGAAATTTTATGGCCCAAGACAATACCTTTGTTAAACATAAAGTGGAACTTCTCCCAATTCAAGACAAGATTTGTTTGTTCACATCGCTGCAAGACTCGATCAAGATTGCTTAAATAGTCATCAAAAGACTTCCCATAAACAGAAAAGTCATCCATGAAAACCTCAACAATCTTTTCACAAAAATAAGAGAATATAGTAGTCATACATCGTTGAAACGTAGCAGGTGCATTACATAAACCGAAAGGCATACACTATAAGAAAATGTTCCAAAAGGACAAGTAAAAGTGGTCTTTTCTGGATCAGATTGTAAAACAGGTATTTGTTAAAAGCCAGAGTATCCGTCAAGGAAGCAAAAATGTATGTGCTTAGATAATCTTTCTAACATTTGGTCGATAAAAGGTAGAGGGTAATGATCTTTTCTAGTAGCTTTATTTAATTTTCTATAATCAATTACCATCCTATAGCATGTGACAATTCTTTGTGGTATGAGCTCATTCTTATCATTAGGAACAACAGTAATACCTCCCTTCTTAGGGACACAATGAACATGACTTACCCATCTACTATCAACTATAGGATAGATTATACCCGCTTCCAGAAGTTTCAATATTTCCGTTCTTACCACTTCTTTCATCTTCAGATTGAACCGACGTTGGTGATCAACAACGGGTTTAGCATCAGGTTCCATATTAATCTTGTGCTGACATAGAGTGGGACTAATGCCCTTAAGATCATCAAGAGTATATCCAATAGTAGCACTGTGCTTCCTTAGAACTTTCAATAGTCTCTCTTCTTCATGTTCTAAAAGGTTAGCACTAATAATAACAGGATATATCTTTTTCTCATCAAGATAAGCATATTTCAAAGTGTTTGGCAATTGTTTTAATTCAAACACAGGATCACCTTTAGGTGGAGGAGGACCTCCTAGAGTTTCAATAGGAAAATTGTGTTTAAGCAGAGGTTGTTGTTCGAAAAAGATTCTATCTATTTCATTTCTTTCATGCATATACAAATCATTTTCATGGTCTAGCAAATATTGTTCCAAAGGATCAGTAGGAGGCACAACAAATAGAAGCAAGACCAATAATTTCATTCTTACTAGGCAAATCCTTCTTATGAGGTTGTTTACTAAACTTGGAAAAATTAAATTCATAAGATTCATCACCAAATCTAACACCAACAGTTTGTTTCTCACAATCTATTTTGGCATTGATAATGTTCAAGAAAGGTCTGCCAAAAATAATGGGACAATAGTCATCTTGTGGGGAGCTAAGAACAAGAAAATCAGTATGGTATTTTATTTCCCCACACAAGACTTCAACATCTCTAAGAATCCTAATTGGTGATATAGTATCTCTATTAGCAAGTTTAATAGTGACATCTATGCCTTCTATTTCAACAGGTGCTATTTCATCTTTAATTTCTTGATATAAGGAGAAAGGAATAGCACTCACACTAGCACCTAGGTCACATAACCCATGATAATAGTGATGTCCTATCTTAACTGAGACAACAGGCATGCCAACAATTGGTCTATGTTTATCTTTTCCTTCAGGTTTGGCAATTCTAGAAGCTTCACCACAGAAGTAAATAACATGCCCATCAATATTATCAACTAAGAGATCTTTAACTATAGCAACACTAGGTTCAACTCTAATTTTTTCAGATGGCTTGGCTGTTCTAGCATAAATTTTGTTAACCACAGTTGAAGCTTTAGCATGTTCCTTCACCCTAACAGGAAAAGTTTTTTTTTTCAATATAAGTAGTGGGAACAACTGGATCGACATTGTAAATGATAGTTTCTTCTTTAGCTTTTACTGGTTCTTCAATTTCCTCTTTAATTGGTGGGTGATATTTAAACCACTTCTCCTTAGGGAGATCAACACGAGTAGCAAAAGGTTCATAGAACGAAGCTACTATCTCAGAGTCAAGTCCATATTTAGTGCTAAACTTTTGAAAAGCATCAGTATTCATAGAAGATTTAACACAATCAAACTTAGGTTCAATACCCGTCTCTTTACCTTCGTTGAGTTCCCAATATTCAGAGTTGCGTTTTCTAAAAGATCCACCGGAATTCAATAGTTTTCTTCATAAAAGAACCATTACAAGAAGTATCGAGCATGGATTGATCATTACGAGAAAGACGAGCATAAAAATTCTGAATAATAATTTCTCTTGAAAGCTCATGATTGGGGCATGAATATAACATTGAATTAAGCCTCCCCCAAGCTAGAGCGATACTTTCTCCTTCACGAGGCCAAAAATTATATATATAATTCTGATCACGATGAACTAGATGCATAAGATAATTTTTTTTGATGAAATTCCAATTTCAGACGGTTCCAGTTCCAAGATCCAATATCATCACATAGCCTATACCACGTCAATGCTTTTCCCTTTAAAGATAAAGGGAAAACCTTCTTCTTAGCTTCATCTCTGGGCAAACCTGCAAGCTTAAACAATCCACAAATTTCATCCACGTATATCAAGTGCATATCAGGATGTTCGGTTCCATCTCGTGCATAAGGATTAGCTAGCAGTTGTTCTAACATACCCGAAGGAATTTCATATTCAACATTTTTAGTAGGTGCAATAGGTTGAGGGGCAACTAATTGTGGTTCTAGTCGAGGTGAAGATACCCCGAACAAATCCCTGAAAGGATTGTTTTCCATAGTAACAAGTGACAATACATTTCAGCATGTAGTAATAATGTTTCCTTACCAATTTCCACTTACCAAGAGTGCTTCACTCCCCGGCAAAGTGCTAGAAATAGCCTTGATGACACACAAGTATATGGGGTCAATTGTAGCCTTTTCGATAAGTAAGAGTGTCGAACCCAACAAGGAGCAGAAGGAAATGACAAGTGGTTTTCAGCAAGGTAATGTCTGCAAGTGCTAAAATTGTAAGTAGCGGAGTAGTTTGACAGCAAGATAATTTGTAACGAGCAAGTAAAGATAGTAGTGACAAAAGTGCAGCAAGGTAGCCCAATCCTTTGGAGGCAAAGGACAGGAAAAAATGGTTTCTTATGCTAAGCAAAGTTTTCTTGAGGGTACACAGGAATTTCATCTAGTCACTTTCATCATGTTGGCTTAATTCGTGTTCGGTACTTTGATAATTTGATATGTGGGTGGACCAGTGCTTAGGTGCTGTTCTTACTTGAAAAAACCTCCTACTTATGATTAACCCTATCTCAAGCATCCGCAACTATGAGAAAAGTATTAAGAATAAATTCTAACCATAGCATTAAACTTTTGGATCCAATCAGTCCCTTACAGAATAGCTCATAAACTGGGTTAAGCTTCTGTCACTCTCGCAACCCACCATATAATAACTACTCCACAATGCATTCTGTTAGGACCAAATATGGTGAAGTGTCATGTAGTTGACATTCACATGACACCACTAAGAGAATGACAACATACATACCATCAAAGTATCGAACACATATCAAGTTCACATGATTACTTGCAACATGATTTCTCCCATGACCTCGAGAACGAAAGTAACTACTCACAAATGATAAACATGCTCAAGATCAGAGGGGTATTAATTAGCATAATGGATCTAAACATATAATCTTCCACCAAATAAACCATATAGTAATCAACTATAAGATGTAATCAACACTACTAGTCACCCACAAGCACCAATCTATAGTTTTGATACAAAGATTGAACACAAGAGATGAACTAGGGTTTGAGAGGAGTTGGTGCTGTGAAGATGTTGATGAAGATAGCCCTCCCCAAGATGGGAGAGTTGTTGGTGATGATGATAACGATGATTTTCCCCTCTGGGAGGGAAGGTCCCCCGGTGGAATCGCTCCACCGGAGGGCAAAAGTGCTCCTGCCCAAGTTCCGCCTCGAGGCGGCGACGCTTAATCCTGAATGTCCTCCTCTGATTGTTTCTAGGTTAAAATGACTTATATACCAAAATATGGGCACCGGAGGTGGGCCGAGGAGGGCAGCACCCACCAGGGCGCGCCCAGGTGGGTTGTGCCCACCTGGTGGCCCCCCTCTGGTACTTATTTGCTCCAATTTTTATCAAATATTCCATAAAAATTCCTTGGGAAGTTTCAGCTCATTTGGAGTTGTGCAGAATAGGTAGCTTGACGTAGCTTTTTCAGGTCCAGATTTCGAGCTGCCGGAAATCTCCCCCTTTGTGCATACCTTGCATATTATGAGAGAAAAGACATTATAATTACTCCAAAAAGTATTGTTATACAATAAAACAACATAAATAACAATTGGAAAACATGATGCAAAATGGACGTATCATGTAGCGGAGAGGAAGAACCGGACATTGATGGACGCGGCAAGGACCATGATGGCGGAGTTCAAGTCTCCTTGCAACTTTTGGGCCGAAGCAATCAACACTGCTTGTCATGGATCCAATCGGCTCTATCTCCGCAAAGGCTTGAACAAGACTCCATATGAGATACTTACCAGTAACAAGCCCAACCTCAAGTACTTCCGGGTGTTCGGTTGTAAGTGTTTCATTCTCAAGAAAGGTATTCATTTATCTAAATTTGAGGCTAGAGATCATGAGGGCATATTTGTTGGTTATGCTACAAACTCGCATGCTTACCGTGTCCTCAACAAGTTCACGGGACTCATTGAGGAGATGTGTAACATGGAGTTTGACGAGAATAACGACTCCCAAGTGGAGCAAAGTGGTACTTGTGATGTAGGTGATGAAATTCCTCCCCAAGCCATAAGAAGAATGGGTGTTGGTCATATCCTACCTGTCGGTGTCAAAACCGACGGATCTCGGGTAGGGGGTCCCGAACTGTGCGTCTAAGGCTAATGGTAACAGGAGGCAGGGGACATGATGTTTTACCCAGGTTCGGGCCCTCTCGATGGAGGTAATACCCTACTTCCTGCTTGATTGATCTTGATGATATGAGTATTACAAGAGTTGATCTACCACGAGATTGTAGAGGCTAAACCCTAGGAGCTAGCCTATGATTATGATTTTTCTCGTCCTACGGACTAAACCCTCCGGTTTATATAGACACCGGAGGGGGCTAGGGTTACACAGAGTCGGTTACAGAGAAGGAGATCTAACATACGAATCGCCAAGCTTGCCTTCCATGCAAAGGAGAGTCCCATCCGGACACAGGACGAAATCTTCAATCTTGTATCTTCATAGTCCAATAGTCCGGCCAAAGTATTTAGTACGGCTGTCCAGATACCCCCTAATCCAGGACTCGTTCAGTAGCCCCCGAACCAGGCTTCAATGACGATGAGTCCGGTGCGCAGATTGTCTTCGGCATTGCAAGGCAGGTTCTTCTTCAAATCCAGAGTACTTGTCGTACCGAACAGTGTCCGACTTCCCATTAATGTTGTACTCCTTGGCTTTTGTGCTTCAATAATGGTTATCTCCACGTGTCGAGCGAATACAAGGAGCCGGGGCTTTTTTACATTTGCCACCCTGACCCTGTAAGCGAACCATCTATTTGAAGAGACGGGGATCCTCAGATCCAAATCTCACCATCTCCCCCCAAGCAAGCATTCAACAGAGCACATCTGGAAAACCATTCCATCATGGCCGGTCGCTTCAGCTCCTCTTCTTGCTCCCGTAGCTCTATGCCGGGTGATTGGAAAAAGTGTTCTGTCCCCCATAGCCGTGTAGTAGAGTTGCAGACCCAAGGGTTTCTTCCACCTGCATACATGGTCCCCGTCTGAGCCGGACTAGCCACCTATAACGGCGGGGAGCAAGCGGAGAACTTTCCTGACCCATCTCACGGGGAGCAGTTATGCCTTGTCCCATATTTGCTGACAGGACTTGGGTTTCCAATCCACCCATTCCTCTGTAGGCTCCTGGAGTTCTACGGCCTCCAGCTGCACAACTTCACTCCTGCCTCCATACTGCATATCGTAGGTTACATTGCCCTCTGCGAGCTATTTCTGGGCTGCGAAGCTCATTTTGAGTTATGGAAGAGGCTATTCTACCTCGTCCCTCGCAATCAGGAGGGATCTATATATCAAGTGGGCGGCGCCAAAATATGGCGCGTCGCCCAGACTGGATACCTGTCCGGTACTCCAAAGAAGGCATCCGAAGACTGGCCTTTGGAGTGGTATTATGTAGATGATGTTCCGCTTCCGGACCCAGTCCGGACAGGCCTTCCTGAGTTCACCAATGCTCCGCTAAAGAAACGCCAAAGTTGGCGCCCTCGGAGCCCCCAGGAGGAAAATGACAGAGAAGTTCTCTATCTGATGGGCATGATAAAAATACTAGCCCAATCAGGACTGACAATAATAGAAGTTATGTCAATATGCATAATGCAGGGGGTGCAGCCACTTCAATATCGGGGGAAACCCATGTGGCACTTCAACGGAGAAGACGACGCCACCCGCTGCGGTCGTAAAGGTCCGGACTCCGCCACCGCTCTGGCGAGAATATTGTCCGATTTATACAAAGGAGAAGAAGAGGAGTTCCTCCGCATTAAGCCGCGGGATGGATTTTTCATGTACAACCCCCAAGCTGGGTAAGCTATCATTCATTACTCGACTCTATTCATTCTTGTGTCCTTTGTCACCAACATTCACCTTGCTAATTTCAAAGCAAGAATTGAAAACGGCCGTGAAGGAGTTCAACAGCCCACCTCCGTAGCTAGAGGATCCTAGCCGGGCTCTTGACCCCAGACTTGAAGAAGATCCGGATATATCTATGGAGCTTGTCGACGGGTCATTCTATCAAGCAAGCCGTGATGGCGCCTTGGTGGCCATCCTCGCCGATTATCCCGGGCTGCTCCCAGTGTTGAATGTAAGTAAAGCTGGAGCCCTAACTTCCAAATTATGCCACACCTTACGCACACATGTTGCATTTTAATAGAAATGTCCACCGGGACGCCGTGCTGAGTCCGCGGGGGCTCATCAGCAAAGGGCACTCGGGCCGGGCAGGCTTAAAAGGAAGGCGGATAGGACTGAGACACCTACGTAGAGGTACAAATTAAACTTGCTCTGTGATTACTTTTGCTGAAATGTGACAGTTTTCATTATGTCCTGGCAGAAAGAGTAGCCATCGGACCATATCCGAAGACCCTGTCGGCCACGCCTCAAGCAGCCGGATTCCTGAACCGGACTCACGGGTGGAGGCTGACGTCGGCACAACACCAAATTTTCCGCCTACAGAGGATGTGGACAGGCTTTCCGCTACAAATTCCAAAGTGGGGAGCGCCATGAACTACCGACGCAGACGGGCCGTGCTCCGTAATAGTATTTTTTTCGAAGAGGTGTTCAATGCCTTCAACTCCGGAGACGCATATATCCGCGCCGCTGAAGATGGACTTGCCAGAGCAATGGACCAGTATGCGAAGGATATACGGGTAAGAAAATTTGATGAGCATGTGTAGCAGTAGCCCCTGAGACTTGAAACAGTTGGCACAACTAATTTAAGGATCATTGTATGCATAGGTTCTTATAGAGAAGAATACCCATTTATCTCAAGAGCTGGAGGAATGCAAGACCCGGCTAAAGGCTGCAGTTGCCGGACTAGAGGAGCCCCAAAAGGCCTCTTCTGGTAATACTTGCCTTGATAAAGATATTTGTGAGGACGTATACCAGTTATTTATTCAGCATGGTTTACAGATCTAACAAAAGATTCTGTAGACAATCCCGGAGAGAATCCAAAGATCGTGAAAGATAATGAGCCACATCTACGAAGTCAGCTGAAGGCGGGTGAGCGTGTGCTGACACAGGCTATTCAAGAGAAAAATAATCTCCAAGATGCCAATATCCGACTGAGCGTCGAATTAGTAGATGTTCGAGCTCAGCTTGCTGACTCCATAAAGGAGAACAGGAGGCTTCGATGCGGCATTTATAGTAAGTGCTTGAACGAACTACAGAACAGTTCAGCGAGGAAGCGAATTAACAGAGTTATGTCTATAGGTATGCCGACGGGCCGTCCTGGAGAGGAGATGCCCGGATCCACAGGTGATTTGCTGCAAGATCTTTCACAACTGCACGAACGAGCTCGACAGGTGATGCAGGGTATTGCCCAGGCCTTGTGACCGTCCTCTTCCCTGCTAGGAGGCATGGGCAAGCTTGTGGAGATGCTCAAAGGAGCACGGCGGCGCTTCCGATTATGGAAGATATCAGCTTGCCGACAAGGTGCAAGGGCAGCCTGGGCCATGGTGAAGACGCGATACGCCAAGGCTGACCCGAACCATATGGCCGAAGTCGGACCGGTGGGGTCAGATGGGCAACAACTACCCGTAAGTATGGTATATGACCAAGTAGCATTAGCCGTAAAGTATTCCCAATAGGATTGTAGGATAGACAGCCTGTTGGACGGTATAGAGGAAGAATATAGCCAGTCCAAGTGGCTATGTAATTCAATGGACCTATGTAGTCCCTAGCCGGATTGAAAATCATTTGTCATGGCAGACCTTTTCGCTTCAGCCCCCGGACCCGACAGTCCGAAGTGTATCCGAATACCCGCTCAGTTATGTAAAACCGGGGTATGCGTGGAAACCAGGCTAGGGGTCATAAGTGCTTGAACAGACAAGTACCCAACTAGTTATGTTATATTACATGGATAGTAAGAAACATCTCCAGAGAGAATAGTTTCTTTAGGGGTTCCTTTCCCTGGGTACGCATGCGTCGATGTGCATGTCCGAACTGCGAACAGAAGCGCAGGAAACAAAACATCTGGGGATTCACGTTGTAATAAACGAAAAACATCTTTTGTTCACCGACCAAATATTCCCTTAAGAACGCTAGCTTTCGGCTTCACCCAGTCTGAGGTATACATCGAGTTGAACCGGCAGAGGTGCTCCCCTTATTCCCTAGCCGAATTAACGGGAACTTAGGGCATAAACACAAGAGCCAGGCAACCCAGCATGGCCAAAACTTCAGTCATATCGTGATAACCCACAAGTATAGGGGATCGCAACAGTTTTCGAGTATTCAACCCAAATTTGTTGATTCGACACAAGGGGAGCCAAAGAATATTCTCAAGTATTAGCAGCTGAGTTGTCAATTCAACCACATCTGGAAACTTAGTATCTGCAGCAAAGTGTTTAGTAGCAAAGTAATATGATAATGATGGCAACGGTAACAAGAGTAAAGACGGTAAAAGTAATGTTTTTGGTATTTTGTAGTGATTGTAACAGTAGCAACGGAAAACTAAATAAGCAAGAACCAGTATATGGAAAACTCGTAGGCACCGGATCAATGATGGATAATTATGCCGGATGTGGTTCATCATGTAATAGTCATAACATAGGGTGACACAGAACTAGCTCCAGTTCATCAATGTAATGTAGGCATGTATTCCGAATATAGTCATACGTGCTTATGGAAAAGAACTTGCATGACATCTTTTGTCCTACCCTCCCGTGGCAGCAGGGTCCTATTGGAAACTAAGGGATATTAAGGCCTCCTTTTAATAGAGAACCGGAACAAAGCATTAGCACATAGTGAATACATGAACTCCTCAAACTAAGGTCATCGCCAGGAGTGGTTCTGATTATTGTCACTTCGGGGTTGCCGGATCATAACACATAGTAGGTGACTATAGACTTGCAAGATAGGATCAAGAACTCACATATATTCATGAAAACATAATAGGTTCAGATCTGAAATCATGGCACTCGGGCCCTAGTGACAAGCATTAAGCATAGCAAAGTCATAGCAACATCAATCTCAGAACATAGTGGATACTAGGGATCAAACCCTAACAAAACTAACTCGATTACATGATAAATATCATCCAACCCATCACTGTCCAGCAAGCCTACGATGGAATTACTCACGCACGGCAGTGAGCATCATGAAATTGGTTTGGAGGATGGTTGATGATGACAATGGCGACGAATTCCCCTCTCCGGAGCCCCGACGGACTCCAGATCAGCCCTCCTGAGAGAGATTAGGGCTTGGCGGCGGCTCATTATCATTAACATGATCATTATCATTAACATTATCACTGGGTTCATGTTCATCACCTGATTGTGTTTCAGCATCAGAAATAGAAATATCATTCGGATTCTCAGGTGGCTCAACAATAGGTTCACTAGAAGTTTGCAAAGTCCTATCATTTTTCTTTTTCTTCTTTTTAGAAGAACTAGGTACATCAATATCATTTCTCTGAGAATCTTGCTCGATTCTCTTAGGGTGGCCTTCAGGATACAAAGGTTCCTGAGTCATTCTACCGGTTCTAGTAGCCACTCTAACAGCATAATCATTTTTCTTACTATTCATTTCATCAAGCGCTTCTTTTTGAGCTTTAAGTACTTGTTCTACTTGAGTGATAACCATAGAAGCATGTTTGCTAACAAGTTTAAGTTCACCTCTAATATGAGCCATATAATCACCCAAGCGTTTAATCATATAGGCATCTTGTTTTAATTGTCTACCAAAATAAGCATTAAAGTCATCTTGCTTAAACATAAAGTTATCAAACTCATCCAAGCACTCCCTAGCAATTTTAGTAGGAGGGACTTCAGCTTTATCATATCTATAGAGAGAATTTACCTTTACTACCTGTGTCGGGATATCGGGAGGTTCTTCAGTAAATAAGTAATTGAGATCATATACTTCTTCAACAGGTGGTAAATTAAGACCGTGTATTTCTTCAATAGGAGGTAAATTCTTAACATCTTCAACTTTAATACCTTTTTCTTTCATAGATTTCTTTGCCTCTTGCATATCTTCAGGACTGAGAAATAGAACACCTCTCTTGTTTGGAGTTGGTTTAGGAATGGGCTCAATAATTGGCTAAGAAATTGGCTCAGGAGCTGGCTCAGGAGGTGCCCAATTATTTTCATTTGTCAACATATTGTTCAATAGAATTTCCGCTTCATCCGGCGTTCTTTCCCTGAAAAGAGAACCAGCACAACTATCCAGGTAATCTCTGGAAGCATCAGTTAGTCCATTATAAAAGATATCAAGTATTTCAGGTTTCTTAAGAGGATGATCAGGCAAATCATTAAGTAACTTGAGAAGCCTCCCCCAAGCTTGTGGGAGACTTTCTCCTTCAATTTGCACAAAGATATATATTTCCCTCAAGGCTGCTTGTTTCTTATGAGCGGGGAAATATTTAGCAGAGAAGTAATAAATCATATCCTGGGGACTTTGCATACAACCAAGATCAAGAGAATTAAACCATATCTTAGCATCACCCTTTAATGAGAACGGAAATATTTTGAGTAAATAAAGGTAGCGCGATCTCTCATTATTAGTAAACAGGGCAGCTATATCATTCAACTTAGTAAGATGTGCCACAATAGTTTCAGATTCATAGCCATAGAAAGGATCAGATGTTGGAAATATGCCCTAGAGGCAATAATAAATTGGTTATTATTATATTTCCTTGTTCATGATAATCGTTTATTATCCATGCTATAATTGTATTGATAGGAAACTCAGATACATGTGTGGATACATAGACAACACCATGTCCCTAGTAAGCCTCTAGTTGACTAGCTCGTTGATCAATAGATGGTTATGGTTTCCTAACCATGGACATTGGATGTCGTTGATAACGGGATCACATCATTAGGAGAATAATGTGATGGACAAGACCGAATCCTAAGCCTAGCACAAAGATCGTGTAGTTCGTATGCTAAAGCTTTTCTAATGTCAAGTATCATTTCCTTAGACCATGAGATTGTGCAACTCCCGGATACTGTAGGAATGCTTTGGGTGTACCAAACGTCACAACGTAACTGGGTGGCTATAAAGGTGCACTACGGGTATCTCCGAAAGTGTCTGTTCGGTTGGCACGAATCGAGACTGGGATTTGTCACTCCGGTTGATGGAGAGGTATCTCTGGGCCCACTCGGTAGGACATCATCATAATGTGCACAATGTGACCAAGGGGTTGATCACGGGATGATGTGTTACGGAACGAGTAAAGAGACTTGCTGGTAACGAGATTGAACAAGGTATCGACATACCGATGATCGAATCTCGGGCAAGTACAATACCGCTAGACAAAGGGAATTGTATACAGGATTGATCGAATCCTCGACATCGTGGTTCATCCGATGAGATCATCATGGAACATGTGGGAGCCAACATGGGTATCTAGATCCCGCTATTGGTTATTGACCGGAGAACATCTCGGTCATGTCTGCATGGTTCCCGAACCCGTAGGGTCTACACACTTAAGGTTCGATGACGCTAGGGTTATAAAGGAAGTTTGTATGTGGTTACCGAATGTTGTTCGGAGTCCCGGATGAGATCCCGAACATCACGAGGAGTTCCGGAATGGTCCGGAGGTAAAGATTTATATATGGGAAGTCCTGTTTTGGTCACCGGAAAAATTTCGAATTTCATCGGTAACGTACTAGGACCACCGGGAGGGTCCCGGGGGTCCACCAAGTGGGGACACCATCCCCGGAGGGCAGCATGGGCCAAGTGTGGGAGGGGCCAGCCCCAGGTGGGCTGGTGCGCCCCCCACAAGGGCCCAAGGCGCCTAGGGTTTGGGGAGGGGGCGCACCCACCTAACTTGGGGGGCAAGTTTCCCCTCTCCCCCCCTTGGCCGCCCCCCCAGATGGGATCTTGGGCTGGCTGCTGCCCCCCCTCTCCCCCTATATATAGTGGTGGCAAAGGGGCATCCCAACACACGAAGTTCTTCTCCTGTTGGCGCAGCCCTACCTCTCTTTCTCCTCCTCTCCCGTGGTGCTTGGCGAAGCCCTGCAGGATTGCCACGCTCCTCCACCACCACCACGCCGTTGTGCTGCTACTGGATGGAGTCTTCCCCAACCTCTCCCTCTCTCCTTGCTGGATCAAGGCATGGGAGACGTCACCGGGTTGTACGTGTGTTGAACGCGGAGGTGCCGTCCGTTCGGCACTAGGATCTCCGGTGATTTGGATCACGACGAGTACGATTCCTTCAACCCCGTTCTCTTGAACGCTTCCGCTTAGAGATCTACAAGGGTATGTAGATGCACTCTCCTTCCCCTCGTTGCTGGTTTCTCATAGATAGATCTTGGTGACACGTAGGAAAATTTTGAATTTCTGCTACGTTCCCCAACAGTGTTATCAGAGCCAGGTTTATTGCGTAGATTCTATGCACGAGTAGAACACAAAGTAGTTGTGGGCGTTGATTTTGTTCAATATGCTTACCGTTACTAGTCCAATCTTGATTCGGCGGCATTGTGGGATGAAGCGGCCCAGACCGACCTTACACGTACTCTTACGTGAGACAGGTTCCACCGACTGACATGCACTTGTTGCATAAGGTGGCTAGCGGGTGCCAGTCTCTCCCACTTTAGTCGGATCGGATTCGATGAAAAGGGTCCTTATGAAGGGTAAATAGCAATTGGCATATCACGTTGTGGTTTTGCGTAGGTAAGAAACGTTCTTGCTAGAAACCCATAGCAGCCACGTAAAACATGCAAACAACAATTAGAGGACGTCTAACTTGTTTTAGCAGGGTATGCTATGTGAGGTGAAATGGACAAGAAGAATGCGATGAATGATATGTGATGTATGAGATTGATCATGTTCTTCTAATAGGAATCACGACTTGCATGTCGATGAGTATGACAACCGGCAGGAGCCATAGGAGTTGTCTTAATTTATTGTATGACCTGCGTGTCATTGAACAACGCCATGTAATTACTTTACTTTATTGCTAATTGGTAGCCATAGTAGTAGAAGTAATAAGTTGGCGAGACAACTTCATGAAGACACGATGATGGAGATCATGATGTCATGCCGGTGACGATGATGATCATGGAGCCCCGAAGATGGAGATCAAGAGGAGCAAAAATGATATTGGCCATATCATGTCACTATTTGATTGCATGTGATGTTTATCATGTTTATGCATCTTATTTGCTTAGACCGACGATAGTAAATAAGATGATCCCTCATTAAAATTTCAAGAAAGTGTTCCCCCTAACTATGTACCATTGCAAAAGTTCGTCGTTTCGAAGCACCACGTGATGATCGGGTGTGATAGATTCTAACGTTCACATACAACAGGTGTAAGCCAGATTTACACACGTGAAACACTTAGGTTAACTTGACGAGCCTAGCATGTACAGACATGGCCTCGGAACACAAGAGACCGAAAGGTCGGGCATGAGTCGTATGGTGGATACGATCAACATGAAGATGTTCACCGATGATTATTAGTCCGTCTCACGTGATGATCGGACACGGCCTAGTTGACCCGGATCATGTAATCACTTAGATGACTAGAGGGATGTCTATCTGAGTGGGAGTTCATAAGATGAACTTAATTATCCTGAACATAGTCAAAAACCCTTTGCAAATTATGTCATAGCTCGCGCTTTAGTTCTACTATTTTAGATATGTTCCTAGAGAAAATATAGTTGAAAGTTGATAGTAGAAATTATGCGGACAATATAAGGCTTATGTGCTTAATGCACTGCTCGGTGTGCTGGACCTCGAACGTCGTTTGAGGATGTTGCGAACATCTGACATACACGTTTTGATGACTATGTGATAGTTCAGTAGGTAATGTTAAATGGTTTTGAATTGAGGCACCGAAGACATTTTTTTGAAATGTCGCAGAACATATGAGATGTTCCAAGAGCTGAAATTGGGATTTCAGGCTCGTGCCCACGTCAAGAGGTATGAGACCTCCGATGAGTTTTCTAGCCTACAAACTAAGGGAGAAGATCTCAATCGTTGAGCTTGTACTCAAATTGTCTGGGTACAACAATCACTTGAATCGAGTGGGAGTTAATCTTCCAGATGAGATAGTGATGTTTCTCCAAAGACATTGCCACCAAGCTACTAGAGCTTCGTGATGAACTATAACATAACAGGGATGAATATGATGATCCTTGAGCTATTCGCGATGTTTGACACCACGAATGTAGAAATCAAGAAGGAGCATCAATTGTTGATGGTTAGTGAAACCACTAGTTTCAAGAAGGGCGAGGGCAAGAAGGGGTACTTCATGAAATGGCAAATCAGTTGCTGCTCCAGTGAAGAAACCCAAGGTTGAACCCAAACCTGAGACTAAGTGCTTCTGAAATGAGAGGAACGGACACTGAAGCAGAACCACCCTAGATACTTGGTAGATGAGAAGGCTGGCAACGTCGATAGAAGCATATTGGATATACATTATGTTAATGTGTACTTTACTAGTACTCCTAGTAGCACCAGGGTATTAGATACCGGTTTGGTTGCTAAGTGTTAGTAACTCGAAATAAAAGCTACGGAATAAACGGAGACTAGCTAAAGGTGAGCTGATGATACGTGTTGGAAGTGTTTCCAAGGTTGATGTGACAAGCATCGCACGCTCCCTCTACCATCGAGATTGGTGTTAAGCCAAAATAATTGTTATTTGGTGTTTGCGTTGAGCATAGACACGATTGGATTATGTCTATCGCAATATGGTTATTCATTTAAGGAGAATAATGGTTACTCTGTTTATTTGAATAATACCTTCAATGGTCTTGCACCTAAAATGAATGGTTTATTGAATCTGGATCGTAGTGATACACATTTTCATGCCAAAAGATATAAGATAGTAATGATAGTACCACTTACTTGTGGCACTGCCATGTAAGTCATATTGGTGTAAAACGCATGAAGAAGCTCCTTGTTGATGGATCTTTGGACTCACTCGTTTTTGAAAAGTTTGAGACATGCGAACCATGTCTATTGGTGTATACGCATGAAGAAACTCCATGCAGATGGATCATTTGGACTCACTTGATTTTGAATCACTTGAGATATGCAAATCATACCACATGGGCAAGATGACTAAAAGGCCTCGGTTTCAGTAAGATGAAACAAGAAAACAACTTGTTGGAAGTAACACATTTTGATGTTGCAGTCCAATGAGTGCTGAGGCATGCAGTGAATATCGTTATGTTCTTACTTCACAGATGATTCGAGTAGATGTTGAGTATATTTACTTGATGAAACACAAGTCTGAATTATTGAATGGTTCAAGTAATTTCAGAGTGAAGTTGAAGATCATCGTGACAAGAGGATAAAATGTCTATGATATGAACATAGAGATGAGTATCTGAGTTACGAGCTTTGGCACGCAATTAAGACACTGTGGAAATTATTTCACAATTAATACCGCCTGGAACACCATAGTGTGATGGTGTGTCCGAACATCATAGTTGCACCCTATTGGATATGGTGCGTACCATGATGTCTCTTATCGAATTACCACTATCGTTCATGGGTTAGGCATTAGAGACAACCACACTCACTTTAATAGGGCACCACGTAATTCCGTATGGTTTGGAGAAACCTGAGTTGTCGTTTCTTAAAAGTTTGGGGCTGCGACGCTTATGTGAAAAGGTTTCAGGTTGATAAGCTCGAACCCAAAGCGGATAAAATGCATCTTCATAGGACACCCAAAACCGTTGGGTATACCTCCTAATTCAGATCCGAAAGCAATAGGGATTGTTTCTTGAATCGGGTCCTTTCTCGAGGAAAAGTTTGTCTCGAAAAATTGAGTGGGAGGATGGTGGAGACTTGATATGGTTATTGAACCGTCACTACAATTAGTGTGTAGCAGGGCACAGGAAGTTGTTCCTGTGGCACCTACACCAATTGAAGGAGAAGCTTATGATAGTGATCATGAAACTTCGGATCAAGCCACTATCGTACCTCGTAGGGTGACGAGGATGCGTACTACTTTAGAGTGGTACAATAAACCTGTCTTGAAGGTCATGTTGCTAGACAACAATTAACCTACGAGCTATGGAGAAGCAATGGTGGGCCCATATTCCAACATATGGTTAGAAGCCATGAAATCCGAGATAGGATCCATGTATCAGAACAAAGCATGGACTTTGGTGGACTTGCCCGTTGATCGGCAAGCCATTGAGATAAATGGATCTTTAAGAAGAAGACAGACGTGAACGGTAATGTCACTATCTGTGAAGCTCGACTTGTGGTGAAGAGTTTTTTCACAAGTTCAAGGAGTTGACTACGATGAAATTTTCTCATCCATAGCGATGCTTAAGTCCGTCGGAATCATGTTAGCATTAGCTGCATTTATGAAATCAACCAATTGGATGTCAAAACGAGTTTCCTTACCAGTTTTCGTAAGGAAAGGTTGTATGTGATACAATCAGAAAGGTTTGTCGATCCTAAGGATGCTAAAAGGTATGCTAGCTCCAGCGATCCTTCTAAGGACTGGAGTAAGCATCTCAGAGTTGGAATGTACGCTTTGATGGAATGATCAAAGAATTTGGGTTTGTACAAAGTTTATGAGAAACTTGTATTTCCAAAGAAGTGAGTGGGAGCACTATATAATTTCTGATAAGTATATGTTGTTGACATATTGTTGATCAGAAATGATATAGAATTTTTGGAAAGCATATAGGGTTATTTGAAAAGTGTTTTTAATGGAAAACCTGGATTAAGCTACTTGAACATTGAGCATCAAGATCTATGAGGATAGATCAAAAACGCTAAATGGTACTTTCAAATGAGCACATACCTTGACATGATCTTGAAGGTGTTCAAGATGGATCAGTCAAAGAAGGAGTTCTTGCCTGAGTTGTAAGGTATGAAGGTAAGAGTTAAAGCTCGACCACGGCAGAAGAGAGAGAAAGGACGAAGGTCGTCCCCTATGCTTCAGACATAGGCTATAGTATGCTATGTTGTGTACCACACCGGAAGTGTGCCTTGCCATGAGTCAGTCAAGGGGTACAAGAATGATCCAGGAATGGATCATTGGACAGTGGTCAAAATTGTCCTTGGAGTAAATAAAGGACATGTTTCTCGATTATTGAGGTGATAAAGAGTTCGGCGTAAAGGGTTATGTTGACGTAAGCTTTAACACCTATCCGAATGACTCTGAGTAGCAAACTGGATACATATAGTGGAGCAACCATTTGGAATAGCTCCAAGTGGAGCGTGGAAGCAACATTTACAATATGACATAGAGAATTGCGAAGTACATACGGATCTGAATGTTGCAGACCCATTGACTAAAACCTCTCCCACAAGCAAAACATGATAAAACCCAAGAACTCATTGAGTCTTAATCACATGGTGATGTGAACTAGTTTAGTGACACTAGTAAACTCTTTGGATGTTGGTCACATGGCGATGTGACCTATCAGTGTTAATCACATGGCGATGTGAACTAGATTATTGACTCTAGTGCAAGTGGGAGACTGTTGGAAATATGCCCTAGAGGCAATAATAAATTGGTTATTATTATATTTCCTTGTTCATGATAATCGTTTATTATCCATGCTATAATTGTATTGATAGAAAACTCAGATACATGTGTGGATACATAGACAACACCATGTCCCTAGTAAGCCTCTTGTTGACTAGCTCATTGATCAATAGATGGTTACGGTTTCCTGACCATGGACATTGGATGTCATTGATAACGGGATCACATCATTAGGAGAATGATGTGATGGACAAGACCCAATCCTAAGACTAGCACAAAGATCGTGTAGTTCGTATGCTAAAGCTTTTCTAATGTCAAGTATCATTTCCTTAGACCATGAGATTGTGCAACTCCCGGATATCGTAGGAATGCTTTGGGTGTACCAAATGTCACAACGTAACTGGGTGGCTATAAAGGTGCACTAAGGGTATCTCCGAAAGTGTCTGTTGGGTTGGCACGAATCGAGACTGGGATTTGTCACTCCGGTTGACGGAGAGGTATCTGTGGGCCCACTCGGTAGGACATCATCATAATGTACACAATGTGACCAAGGGGTTGATCACGGGATGATGTGTTACGGAACGAGTAAAGAGACTTGCCGGTAACGAGATTGAACAAGGTATCGGCATACCGACGATCGAATCTTGGGCAAGTACAATACCGCTAGACAAAGGGAATTGTATACGGGATTGATCGAATCCTCGACATCGTTGTTCATCCGATGAGATCATCGTGGAACATGTGGGAGCCAACATGGGTATACAGATCCCGCTGTTGGTTATTGACCGGAGAACGTCTCGGTCATGTCTGCATGGTTCCCGAACCCGTAGGGTCTACACACTTAAGGTTCGATGATGCTAGGGTTATAAAGGAAGTTTGTATGTGGTTACCGAATCTTGTTAGGAGTCCCGGATGAGATCCCGGACGTCACGAGGAGTTCCGGAATGGTCCGGAGGTAAAGATTTATATATGGGAAGTCCTGTTTTGGTCACCGGAAAAGTTTCGGGTTTTATCGGTAACGTACCGGGACCATCGGGAGGGTCCTGGGGGTCCACCAAGTGGGGCCACCATCCCCGGAGAGTAGCATGGGCCAAGTGTGGGAGGGGGCCAGCCCCAGGTGGGCTGGTGCGCCCCCCACAAGGGCCCAAGGTGCCTAGGGTTTGGGGAGGGGGCGCACTGAAAGTGCAACTATCCCTAGGTGGTTTTGGTAATTCATAACAACATATAGCTCATTGAGCTAATGCTATTCCAAGACATATATTTCAGGAAAGCTCAATGAATGGCATGGCATGGATGATGAAAGTGGATCCCTCAAAATATCAAGGACAAAGGATTGGCTCAAGCTCAAAAGCTCAAGACTCTTCATTTTATATTGCAGTGATCCAAGATCATATTGAGTCTATAGGAAAAGCCAATACTATCAAGGAGGGATGAGGTCTTGCTTAATGAGCCTCTTGCTTCATGTGCTTAGTGATATGCTCCAAAACCCTCAACTACTTTCTCACATCCACATATGACCTAAACCTAAAGCCAAAATCGGTCTTACCGATTTTTCTATCCGGCGCCACCGAGTTCAGATGTCATAGCCACTGCCACAAACCCTAGGCAAATCGGTCTCACCAATAGGGATCTCGGTCTCACCGAGATGGGATTGTAATCTCTCTGTTTCCCTTCGTAACGTTTCGGTCTAACCAAAGTGAGCGATCGGTCCCACCAAGATTGCAATGTAAACTCTCCGTTTCCCTTTTGTAACATTTCGGTCTCACCGAAAAGAGCAAATCGGTCCCATCGAGTTTACCTGACCAACTCTCTGGTTAGCTAATTACCAAAATCGTTCTCACTGAGTTTGTGTAATCGGTATCACCGAGATTACGTTATGCCCTAACCCTAACCATATCGGTCCTACCGAGTTGGATGTCGGTCCCACCAAAATTCCTAACGGTCACTAGATTTACTAAATCGGTCTGACCGAGTTTATTGATTCGGTCCCACCGAGATTGGTAAATTGTGTGTAACGGTTAGATTTTGTGTGGAGGCTATATATACCCCTCCACCTCCTCTTCATTCGTGGAGAGAGCCATCAGAACAAACCTACACTTCCAATTTACCAGTTCTGAGAGAGAACCACCTACTCATGTGTTGAGGCCAAGATATTCCATTCCTACCATATGAATCTTGATCTCTAGCCTTCCCCAAGTTGCTTTCCACTCAAATCTTCTTTCCACCAGATCCAAATCCTATGAGAGAGAGAGTTGAGTGTTGGGGAGACTATCATTTGAAGCACAAGAGCAAGGAGTTCATCATCAACGCACCATTGGTTACTTCTTGGAGAGTGGTGTCTCCTAGATTGGCTAGGTGTCACTTGGGAGCCTCCGACAAAGATTGTGGAGTTGAACCAAGGAGTTTGTAAGGGCAAGGAGATCGCCTACTTCGTGAAGATCTACCGCTAGTGAGGCAAGTCCTTCGTGGGCGACGGCCATGGTGGGATAGACAAGGTTGCTTCTTCGTGGACCCTTCTTGGGTGGAGACCTCCGTGGACTCGCGCAACCATTACCCTTCGTGGGTTGAAGTCTCCATCAACGTGGATGTACGATAGCACCACCTATCGGAACCACGCCAAAAACATCCGTGTCTCCAACTGCGTTTGAATCCTCCAAACCCTACCATTTACTTTCTTGCAAGTTGCATGGTTTAATTTCCGCTGCCTATATACTCTTTGCATGCTTGCTTGATTTGTGTGATGATTGCTTGACTTGTCCAAAGTAGCTAAAATCTGTCAAACTCTAAAATTGGGAAAAGATTAAGTTTTTAATTGGTCAAGTAGTCTAATCACCCCACCTATAGACATACTTAAAGGTCCTACAAGTGGTATCAGAGCCTTGGTCTCCATTTGCTTTGATTTCCATAGCTTTTGGTGGTCATAGCCTTGGTTTCACAACCTAGGAGAGTATGGCGTCTAGCGAGGGAAATTATCACCGTAGAGGTCCTTACTTTGATGGAACTAATTTTGCTAGTTGGAAGCATAAGATGAAAATGCATATTCTCGGACATAACCCCGCCGTTTGGGCTATTATTTGTATTGGCCTGCTAGGTGAATTCTTTGATGGGAGAGAGCCGAACCGTGAAGCTAATGCGGAAGAATTGAAGATGCTGCAATACAACTCTCAAGCTTGTGATATCAGCTTCAACGGATTGTGCCCTGAAGAATTCAACAAAATCAGTCGTCTTGAGAATGCAAAGGAAATTTGGGACACTTTGATTGATATGCATGAAGGTACCGACTCCGTCAAGGAATCCAAGTTGGATGTGCTCCAAAGTCAGCTTGACAAGTTCAAAATGAAGGATGGTGAAGGTGTCGCTGAAATGTACTCTAGGGTTGCTCTTATCACAAATGAGATTGCCGGCTTAGGGAGTGAAGAGATGACCAACAGATTCATCATCAAGAAGATCCTAAGAGCATTGGATGGAAAATATGATACCGTGTGCACATTGATTCAAATGATGCCCAATTACAAGAATCTCAAGCCAACGGAGGTCATTGGTAGAATTGTTGCTCATGAGATGTCACTCAAGGATAAGGAGGAACTTCACAACAAGTCAAGTGGTGCTTACAAAGCCTCATGTGAAGCCCCCACATCATCAAGTGAGAAACAAACCATCAATGAAGAATTGAGCTTAATGGTGAAGAATTTCAACAAATTCTACAAGAGTAGAAGCAAAGAAAGAAGCTCTAAGTCAAGGTCTTACAATGACAAAAGATCTTCCAGTCGAGAGCACAACTGCTACAGTTGTGGGAGACCCGGACACTATTCCAATGAGTGTACGACACCCTACAAAAGAAGAGAAGATTCTCCAAAAAGAAGAAGTAGAAGAGAAGAATCACCGCCAAGAGAGAGAAGGAGTAGAGATGATCATTATGAACGAAGACCCTCACGGAGAAGCAAAGACTCGAAAAGGAAGGACAAGTCATCAAAGAGCTACACAAAACAAAGACATCAAGCTCATGTTGGTGAATGGGTATCCGGTTCCGAATCTGAACATCACTCCGAGAGAAGCTATCACCCCGACTCTAAACATACTCAAGATGAAGGTGTTGCCGGTCTAGCACTTGTGTCAACCAACTCCTACGACATATTTGACTCACCAAATGAAGGAATTGGAAGATGCTTCATGGCCAAAGGTCCAAAGGTAACACATCCCGAGTATGTTGATTTCAATAGTGATGAAGATGACTTGCTAGGTGATGATGATTTACTTATTGACAACTCTAGTGATGAATACTATGATGAAACATCAATTAATCGTGCTAAACAAGATAAAACGAATGACAATGATAAGGAGAAGATTGATCTTCTAACTAAAGAACTAAATACTCTTAAGTTAGCTCATGAAACTATCTTCGAAAATCATCAAGAACTTTTAAGGGCTCATGAGAAGTTACGCTTTGAAAAGCTCAATCTTGAGGAAGAGTATGAGTTCTTAAAGGCAATCAATGATGATCTTCGCAAGAAAAGTTCTTCTTATATTGCCAAGTGTTTACTCTTATCTACTTACATGCCTCAAGTCAAGTCTAGTAACAAGTATAAGAAAGATTCTGTCTCTAGTAGTAACAATAACAATGCTAAATCCAATATTGTTGCTTCTAGTAGTTCTCTTGATTCCACTAATGATTCTCTTAGCCAAGTTACACTTGAGCAAGAAAATAGCTTATTGAAGGGAATTATAGAGAAAGGTGTATACAAGAGCCTTGCCGGGAGTAAGCGATTCGAGGAAATTGTACGCAAGCAAGGAAGGCACCGGAAGAATCAAGGTATTGGTTTTGAACGAAATTTCAATGCCAATGGAGTTGAGTGGGAAGAAGATCAATACCCCAAGACAAAGTTTGTTCCTCAACAAGAGAAGTATGATCCTACTTCTTTCAAGGGAACACAAGCTCAAGATGATCTTCCACCACAATACCATAAAGGCAAGGACAAACTTCAAGAGGAGATTGATGCATTTGAAGAAGCACCTAAGGCCTTGGTCAAGTGGGTTCCCAAGACTACGTCAAGTTCTACTTCATCAAGTACAACCACAAATCCAAGGATTCCCATAAAGATGATGTGGATCCCGAATAAGAAGAACTAGAGAGTTCTCGAGGGTGACTCCGCCAACATTCTTCACTCATATCTTTATGGCAAGAACAAGTGCAATCAACCTCCACATCTTGCACTAGTTCAAGGAGTCACAAACCCTCATGTTGGTAAGGCAAGGGACAAGGTAACCAAATGATTTCATGGACATCATCTTGTGTGTGCATCACTCTATGTCTATGGATATTCTTGTTTTGTTCCTTGTGGGACTAACCCGTGTAGGTTTTGAAAGTGCAACTCACTCCAAAGGATTGCTCCAAAAGATCTACATCAACTTTGAGCATCCACATATTCAACACCTACATGAAGTCATCATCGACAAAACCCAAGGTTAGTTCATCCCTCTAAGGGGGGATCTCACATCTAGGGGGAGCTTAACTCTAAGAATTGAGTCAAAGCAAATCTAATGATGTGAACACATCAATGCATTATGTAAAAGTGGTAACCCCACTTGAGCTTAAACGATGAGTATGACCTATGATCAAATGTTCTCATTTGACTCCTAAGTCAATATACTCATATATAGATGACCTAGTCATCGCCAATTGTTGATAGATGCTAGAATTGGTTGTGCATGCTTTGCCACATGTTTCATTTGTCATTTTATTGTGTGAGCATGCTGATTGCATATTTTACCCATTCAAGGACATCCACTTGTTGTTTTGATTGATTGGTTTCTTTTTCTTTGACCAAGTGGATGGACAAGAATGCCTAAGAACCTTCTCTAGCTATCTATGCTTTTCTCGTCTCAAACTCTATTCATGCTACATCACAAAATTTGATCAAGTCAGATTCGAACCACTCTGTGTGAGGAGCACTTGGAGTCCCCGATTCTTCATAGACTTAAACTTCCAAAACTTCTTTGTGATTCTCGGTCTGACCGATTCCTCCATTTCGGTCCCACCGAGATCACTAAGTCGATCTAGGTTTTCCATCTCGGTGCAACCGATATGAACTTTTCGGTCACACCGAGTTGCAGTAACTGTTAATAGTTATGCATCTCGGTGCCACCGAGTTGTTCAACTCGGTCACACCGACAGTGTCGGGCTATATATAGACACGGGCAAAAATTTGTAAATTCCTCCAAACCCCTTCGCCCGCGCGTAGCTCGCTCTGCCTACTAGGTCTATGGATCATCGACTTCGTCGCCAGCTGCCTCCTGTCGCTGGTCTCCGCCGCCGTCAACGGATTTCTTCTCCGCCGTTGCCGCCGTAGCGAGTTCACCGCCGAACTAGGGTATGAACTCAATCACAGTGCTTTCCTCATCTGATTCTCAGCACATTGTGTTCGTAATGCATCTTGCCACGATTGAAATACTGCTATACAGCCAATGTGATCCTTAGAATAGATGTGATTCGAAAATTTAGGGTTAGGTTACCGCCGAAACCATCTCGGACCCACCGAGTTGAAAAACTCGGTCCCACCGATTTGGCTAACGCCATTGCAGTAGTAAGTCTCGGTCTGACCAAGAATTACAAATCGGTGTGACCGATTTTAGAACCTTGTGAAACCCTAGCAGTCTCGGTGCCATCGAACTGTGACTCGGTCTGACCGAGATCACTAGTTTAGGTTCCAAAACTGCTTCGGTATCACCGAGTTTGAAAATCGGTAGATCTGAAATGCATTCTGTGGAAACTAAAACTATGTTTTTAAATCATTCTTTTGCAAAAATCTCTGCATTTTGTGATGCTCATCCACTCTGTCTCAACTATAACTATTCACATGGTCAGCAGTCAGTGTTTTGCAGCATGTCAGACCAAAGTGACATTCAGAACAGGGAAGAAGAGCAGATTCACATGAGTGAGGGCACTAGTCCCTCAAGTTCTTTGAATGAAGGCAGCAGAAGTACTCCTAGCAACTTGCCCAAAGCAGCCACAAGAGCAAGAAGGAAGAGAACCTCCGACTCAGAGGATGAGGACTATGTGGCAGCAGAAGATGAGGCTACTTCCAAGAAGGTAGTGCTCAAGAAGGAGTATGGCTCAGCAAAGAACATAAAGCCAGGCATGAAGATCAAAAGGCCAGCAGGGAGACAACCAATGTCCAAAGCCATAGGATCAACTCAAGTACCTGAGATGCCTAAAGAGCCAGCTGCAGAAGGAAAGAAAAGGAAGGAAAGGGTCAAGAAGACCATGGCCAGAGTTGTTGGTCAACCTTCCATGATGGAAGAAGAAGAAGAGGTTGATGCACCAGCACCAAAGGCACAGAAGCTTATGGGTGATGCAATAAAGTCAGGGGCTGCAACATCCAAGCCCAAAGAAGCACCCAAAGCTGCCCCCAAGCCCAAGATTGCACGAAAGAGAAATACCAGGAGTATACCAGCAACTGAGAAGAACAAGGCCCCAATGCCAGAGGCTGCTGCTGAGGAAGATGAAGAAGGGCAGGTCTTAAGAAAGCTCAAATCCAAGATTCCAGACCACAATGATGATCATCCTGTGGCTGAGAACATGAAGATCAGGAAAGACTCAGGGTTGAGGCTATGGAGATTGTCTGATCCATATGCCACCAGGAGAAGGACTGCTGTAGATTACAAGTTTCACACCAAGGAGCAGCAGGACTTCTATGAGACAATCTTGTTGGACAAGAAGCCTATAGTGTGTGATATGAGATGGGTCGACTGGACCTACATGAAGGAAAATGAAGAACACTATCCTGGAGTGCAAGACAGTTTCATTGCTTGTGGAGTTGCAGACTTTGTTGGGAAGAAGCTCACCAACTAGAATGATGAACTCATTATGCAATTCTACTCCACAACACATTTCTATCCAGATGGCAGGATAGTTTGGATGTCTAAAGGAACAAGATATCAGTCAACCATAGAGGAATGGGCAAATCTGATTAATGCCCCAAAGGAAAGTGAAGATGATTTGGACATATATGCCAAGAAGAAGATGGGACACAATTCTATGTCACACATGTACAAAGAGATCCCAGACAAAGCCCTTGAGACTTTCTCATTTGGGTCAGTCCATTTTCTTCTGTCAGGGCTGCCTACAATCAACTGGATCTTAAGGCACACTCTTTTGCCCAAATCAGGTGACCACAATATGATAAGAGGGCATGCAATTAACACGCTTCACATTTTTGATGTGCCCCAAAAATTCAAGGTTATGAGCCTTATGGTAGAAACCATTAAGAGGACTGCAGCAGATCACAAGAGAAGTTGTGGATATGCCCCACAGATTCAGGAGTTGATTAACTCAAACATGGGAACAGGAAAGTATCAGTTGGATAAGGAACATTTGTTTTAAAGAAACTATTAATCTCTCATGCTTCACTTAGATTATTTTGAGAGTTATTGATAGCATGGTAATTTGCTTAATGTTAATATACTTGGTATTCAAGATATGTGAAACTTTCTTTTGAGTGAGTTGAATACTAAGATAAGTTTGATGCTTGATAACTATTCTGAGATATGGAGGTGATAATATCAAAGCAATGCTAGTTAGGGTGATCATGAATTTAAAGAATGCTTGTGTTGAAGTTTGTGATTCCCGTAGCATGCACGTATGGTGAACCGCTTGTGATGAAGTCGGAGCACAATTTTATTTATTGATTGTCTTCCTTATGAGTGGCAGTCGGGGACGAGCGATGGTCTTTTCCTACTAATCTATCCCCCTAGGAGTATGCATTTAATGCTTTGGTTTTTGATGACTTCCAAATTTTTTGCAATAAGTGCATGAGTTCTTTTGATTAATGTTGAGTCCATGGATTATACGCACTCTCACCCTTCCACCATTGCTAGCCTCTCTAATACCGCACACTTTTCGCCAGTATCATACACCCATCATATACCTTCCTCAAAACAGCCACCATACCTACCTATCATGGCATTTCCATAGCCATCCTGAGATATATTGCCATGCAACTTTCCACCGTTCCGTTCATATGAACACACATTACTTTTGCCATATTGCTTTTTGCATGAACATGTAGTTGACATTGTATTTGTGGCAAGGCCATCTTCATAAATTTTCATACATGTCACTCTTGATTCATTGCATATCCTGGTACACCGCGGGAGGCATTCATATAGGGCCATATCTTGTTCTAAGTATCGAGTTGTAATTGTTGAGTTGTAAGAAAAATAAAAGTGTGATGATCATCATTATTAGAGCATTGTCCCAGTGAGAAAAGAATGATGGAGACTACGATTCCCCCATAAATCGGGATGAGACTCCGGACTTTATGAAAAATAAAAGAGGCCAAAGAAGCCCAAATAAAAAAAGAGAGGCCAAAGAAGCCCACCAAACTAAAAAAGAAGAAGAAAAAAATATGAGAGAAAAAGAGAGAAGGGACAATGCTACTATCCTCTTTCCACACTTGTGCTTTAAAATAGCACCATGATCTTCATGATAGAGAGTCTCATATGTTGTCACTTTCATTTATTAGTGGGAATTTTTCATTATAGAACTTGGCTTGTATATTCCAATGATGGGCTTCCTCAAAAGTGCCCTAGGTCTTCGTGAGCGAGCAAGTTGGATGCACACCCACTTAGTTTCTTTTGTTGAGCTTTCATATACTTATAGCTCTAGTGCATCCGTTGCATGGCAATCCCTACTCACTCACATCGATATCTATCAATGGGCATCTCCATAGCCCGTTGATACGCCTAGTCGATGTGAGACTATCTTCTCCTTTTTGTCTTCTCCACAACCACCATTCTATTCCACCTATAGTGCTATGTCCATGGCTCACGCTCATGTATTGCGTGAAAGTTGAAAAAGTTTGAGATTTCTAAAGTATGAAACAATTGCTTGGCTCGTCATCGGGGTTGTGCATGATTAAATACTTTGTGTGATGAAGATAGAGCATAGCCAGACTATATGATTTTGTAGGGATAACTTTCTTTAACCATGCTATTTTGAGAAGACATGATTGCTTTAATTTTTATGCTTGAAGTATTATTACTTTTATGTTAATATGAACTTTTGTCTTGAATATTTCGGATCTGAATATTCATGTCACAACTAAGAAGATTTACATTGAAATTATGACAACGTATCACTCCGCATCAAAAATTCTTTTTTATCATTTACCTACTCAAGGTGAAGCAGGAATTAAGCTTGGGGATGCTTGATACGTCTCCAACGTATCTATAATTTTTGATTACTCCATGCTACTTTGTCTACTATTTTGGACTATATTGGGCTTTATTTTCCACTTTTATATTATTATTGCGACTAACCTATTAACCGGAGGCCCAGCCCAGAATTGCTGTTTTTTTGCCTATTTCAGTATTTCGAAGAAACATAATATCAAACGGAGTCCAAACGGAATAAAACCTTCGGGAACGTGATTTCCTCACCGAACGTGATCCAGGAGACTTGGACCCTACTCCAAGAAGTGCCAGAGGCGGTCACGAGGGTGGAGGGCGCCCCCCTGGGCGCGCCCCCCTGCCTCGTGGGCCGCCTGTTGCTCCACCGACGTACTCCTTCCTCCTATATATACCTACATACCCCCGTCAGATCATATACGGAGCCAAAAACCTAATTCCACCGCCGCAACCTTCTGTATCTGCGAGATCCCATCTTGGAGCCTATTCCGGAGCTCCGCCGGAGAGGGCATCTACCATGGAGTGCTTCTACATCCACACCATAGACTCTCCGATGAAGTGTGAGTAGTTTACTTCAGGCCTTTGGGTCCATAGTTAGCTAGATGGCTTCTTATCTCTTTTTGGATCTCAATACAATGTTCTCCCCCTCTCTTGTGGAGATCTATTTGATGTAATCTTCTTTTTGCGGTGTGTTTGTTGAGACCAATGAATTGTGGGTTTATGATCCAGCTTATCTATGAAAAATATTTGATTCTTCTATGAATTCTTATATGTATGATTGAGTTATCTTTGCAAGTCTCTTCGAATTATCCGTTTGGTTTGGCCAACTAGATTGGTAGTTCTTGCAATGGGAGAAGTGTTTAGCTTTGGGTTCAATCTTGCGGTGTCCTTACCCAGTGACAGAAAGGGTTGCAAGGCACGTATTGTATTGTTGCCATTGAGGATAACAAGATGGGGTTCTTATCATATTGCATGAATTTATCCCTCTACATCATGTCATCTTGCCTAAGGCGTTACTCTGTTTTACTTAATACTCTAGATAAATGCTGGATAGCGGTCGATGAGTGGAGTAATAGTAGTAGATGCAGAATCGTTTCGATCTACTTGTCTTGGACGTGATGCCTATATACATGATCATACCTAGATAATCTCATAATTATTCGCTTTTCTATCAATTTCTCAACAGTAATTTGTTCACCCACCGTAGAATACTTATGCTCTTGAGAGAAGCCACTAGTGAAATCTATGGCCCCCGGGTCTATTCTCATCATATCAATCTCCATTACTTTATTTACTTGCTTTGCTTTTACCTTGCCTTTTACTTTTTACTTTGCATCTCTATATCAAAAATACCAAAATATTATTTATCATCTCTATTAGATCTCACCCTTGTAAGTAATCGTGAAGGGATTGACAACCCCTAATCGCGTTGGTTGCGAGTAGCTATCGTTTTGTGTAGGTACGAGGGACTCGTGCGTGATCTCCTACTGGATTGATACCTTGGTTCTCAAAAACTGAGGGAAATACTTACGCTACTTTACTGCATCATCCTCTCCTCTTCGGGGAAATCTAACGCAGTGCTCAAGAGGTAGCAAGAAGAATTTCTGGTGCCGTTGCCGGGGAGTGAAGCGCCTTTGGTAGGTGGAATTTGGTAAGGAAAAATTTATTTAGTGTGCTGAATTTTTTTGTCACTTGTTACTATGGAAAGTAATTGTCTGAGAGGCTTTTTCAGGGTATCTTCACCCCGTCCAGCAGAGCAAAGAGTTGCTCCTCAACCTACTCAACCTACTGAACCTATTGAAAATGAAACTCCTTTTGAGATTCCTTCGGGTTTGATGGAAAAATTGCTAGCTAACACTTTTACAGGAGATGGAACAAAGCATCCTAATGAACATCTATGTTATGTGGATGATGTTTGTGGATTATTTAAGCTTGCAGGTATACCCGATGATGCTGTTAAGAAGAAGGCTTTCTCTTTATCTTTGAAGGGAGACACATTGACATGGTACAGGATATGTGATGATGTGAGATCATGGAATTATAAAAGATTGAAATTGGAATTTCATCAAAAGTATTACCCTATGCATCTTGTTCATCGTGATCGCAATTATATATATAATTTTTGGCCTTGCAAAGGAGAAAGCATCGCTCAAGCTTGGGGGAGGCTTAAATCAATGTTATATTCATGCCCCAATCATGAGTTCGCAAGAGAAGTAATTATGCAAAGTTTTTATGCTTGGCTTTCTGATAACAATCGCTCCATGCTCGATACTTCCTGTGCTGGCTCTTTCATGATGAAGAATATTGAATTCAGATGGAATTTACTGGATAGAATTAAACGCAACTCTGAAGATTGGGACCTCGACGAAGGTAATGAGTCAGGTATGACACCCAAGTTTGATTGTGTTAAATCTTTTATGGACACCAATATTTTCCGTAAGTTTAGCACTAAATATGGACTTGACTCTGAGATAGTAGCTTCTTTCTGTGAATCATTTGCTACTTATGTTGATCTCCCCAAGGATAAGTGGTTTAAATATCACCCCCCATAGAAGTGAAAGTAGCTGCACCTGTTAAAGTTGAAGAAAAGATTGTCACTTATAATGATCCTATTGTTCCTACTTCTTATGTTGAGAAACCACCTTTCCCTGTTAGAATGAAGGATCATACTAAAGCTTCAACCGTTGTTCGTCAAAGCAATATTAGAACTTATACACCTCCTGAACAAGTCAAAGTAGAACCTAATATTGCTATTGTTAAAGATCTCTTGTCTGATAATATCGATGAGCATGTTATTCAATTCCAGGGTGAGACTGCTAGAATTGCTAAACCTTGTGATAAAGATAAACATAGACCTGTGGTGGGCGTGCCTGTTATTTCTGTTAAAATAGGAGATCATTGTTATCATGGCCTATGTGATATGGGTGCTAGTGCTAGTGTTATACCTTATGAATTATATAAAGAAATTAAGCATGAAATTACACCTGCTGAGTTAGAAGAAATTGATGTCACAATTAAACTCGCCAATAGAGATACTATTTCACCAGTGGGAATTGTTAGAGATGTTGAAGTCTTGTGCGGGAAAACTAAATATCCTGCTGATTTTCTTGTTCTCAGTTCCCCGCAAGATAGCTTTTGTCCCATTATATTTGGTAGACCCTTCTTGAGTACTGTTAATGCTAAGATAGACTGCGAAAAGAATGTTGTTACTATTGGCTTGGATAATATGGTTCATGAGTTTAATTTCTCTAAATTTAGTAAACAACATCGTGAGGAAGAATTTCCTAGTAAGGATGAAATTATTGGTCTTGCCTCTATTGCTGTACCTCCTAGTGATCCTTTAGAACAGTATTTGCTATACCATGAAAATGATATGTTCATGAATGAAAGGAGGGAAATAGATGAAGTATTCTTTAAACAGGAACCTATTCTGCAACACAATTTGCCTGTTGAAATCCTCGGGGATCCCCCTCCACCCAAGGGTGATCCCGTATTTGAGCTTAAACCATTGCCTGATAATCTTAAATATGCTTATCTTGATGAAAAGAAAATATATCCTGTCATTATTAGCGCTAACCTTTCAGAGCATGAAGAGGAAAGATTATTGAAAACTCTGAAGAAGCACCGTGCCGCTATTGGATATACACTTGATGATCTTAAGGGCATTAGTCCCACTCTATGTCAACATAAAATAAATTTGGAAGCTAATGCCAAACCAGTTTGTGATCCTCAATGACGTTTGAATCCTAAAATGAAAGAAGTGGTAAGAAAAGAAATACTCAAGCTTCTGGAGGCAGGTATAATCTATCCTGTTGCTGATAGTCAGTGGGTAAGTCCTGTCCATTGTGTCCCTAAGAAGGGAGGTATTACAATTGTCCCTAATGATAAAGATGAATTGATCCCTCAAAGAATTATCGCAGGTTATAGGATGGTAATTGATTTCCGTAAATTAAATAAGGCTACTAAGAAAGATCATTACCCCTTACCTTTTATTGATCAAATGCTAGAAAGGTTATGCAAACATACACATTATTGCTTTCTAGATGGTTATTCCGGTTTCTCTCAAATACCTATGTTAGCTAAAGATCAATCAAAGACTACTTTTACGTGCCCTTTTGGTACTTTTGCTTATAGACGTATGCCTTTTGGTTTATGTAATGCACCTGCTACCTTTCAAAGATGCATGATGGCTATATTCTCTGACTTTTGCGAAAAGATTTGTGAGGTTTTCATGGATGACTTCTCCGTCTATGGTTCCTCTTTTGATGATTGCTTAAGCAATCTTGATCGAGTTTTGCAGATATGTGAAGAAACTAATCTTGTCTTGAATTGGGAAAAGTGCCACTTTATGGTTAATGAAGGTATTGTCTTGGGGCACAAAGTCTCTAAAAGAGGTATTGAAGTTGATCAAGCCAAGGTTGATGCTATTGAAAAGATGCCATGTCCCAAGGACATCAAAGGTATAAGAAGTTTCCATGGCCACGCCAGATTTTATAGGAGGTTCATTAAGGACTTCTCAAAAATTTCTCGGCCTCTGACTAATTTATTACAAAAAGATGTACCATTTATCTTTGATGATGATTGTGTAGAAGCATTTGAAATACTTAAGAAAGCACTAGTCTCTGCACCTGTTGTTCAGCCACCTTATTGGAATTTACCCTTTGAAATTATGTGTGATGCTAGTGATTATGCTGTAGGTGCTATTCTAGGGTAGAGAGTTGATAAGAAATTAAATGTTGTCCTTTATGCTAGTAAGACTCTAGACAGTGCTAAAAGAAATTATGCTACTACCGAAAAGGAACTTTTAGCAGTGGTGTTTGCTTGTGATAAGTTTAGACCTTATATTGTTGATTCCAAAGTTACTATTCACACTGATCATGCTCCTATTAAATATCTTATGGAAAAGAAGGATGCAAAACCTAGGCTTATTAGATGGGTTTTCCTGCTCCAAGAATTTGATTTGCATATTGTTGATAGAAAAGGAGCCGAGAACCCCGTTGCAGATAACTTATCTAGGTTAGAGAATGTTCTTGATGACCCACTACCTATTGATGATAGCTTTCCTGATGAACAATTAAATGTCATAAGCACTTCTCATAGTACTCCTTGGTATGCTGATTATGCAAATTATATTGTTGCTAAATATATAACACCTAGCTTCACATACCAGCAAAAGAAAAAGTTTTTCTATGACTTGCGACATTACTTTTGGGATGATCCACATCTTTATAAAGAAGGAGTAGATGGTGTCATTAGACGTTGTGTACCTGAGCATGAACAGGAACAGATTCCTATGCTAGTGTCACTCGGAAGCTTATGGAGCACACCATGATGGAGATAGAACTGCACATAAGGTATTGCAATCCGGTTTTTATTGGCCTACTCTCTTCAAAGATGCCCGTAAGTTTGCTTTGTCTTGCGATGAATGCCAAAGAATTAGTAATATTAGTAGATGTCAAGAAATGCCTATGAATTATTCACTTGTTATTGAGCCATTTGATGTTTGGGGCTTTGATTATATGGGACCTTTTCCTGCCTCTAATGGATACACACATATTTTAGTTGCTGTTGATTATGTTACTAAGTGGGTGGAAGCTATTCCAACTAGTAGTGCTGATCATAACACATCTATTTAAATGCTTAAGGAAGTTATTTTTCCGAGGTTTGGAGTCCCTAGATATTTAATGACTGATGGTGGTTCACACTTCATTCATGGTGCTTTCCGTAAGATGCTTGCTAAATATGACGTTAATCATAGGAATGCATCTCCTTATCTCCCTCAGTCTAGTGGTCAAGTAGAATTGAGCAATAGGGAGCTCAAATTAATTTTGCAAAAGACTGTTAATAGGTCTAGAAAGAATTGGTCCAAGAAACTTGATGATGCATTATGGGCCTATAGAACTGCATATAAAAATCCTATGGGCATGTCTCCGTACAAAATGGTCTATGGAAAAGCTTGTCACTTACCTCTCGAACTAGAACATAAGGCATATTGGGCCATTAAAGAGCTCAACTATGATTTGAAACTTGCCGGTGAGAAGAGGTTATTTGATATTAGCTCACTTGATGAATGGAGAGCCCAAGCTTATGAAAATGCCAAGTTGTTTAAAGAAAAGGTTAAAAGATGGCATGACAAAAGGATACAAAAGCGTGAGTTTCATGTAGGTGATTATGTATTTCTATACAACTCTCGTTTAAGATTTTTTGCAGGTAAGCTTCTCTCTAAGTGGGAAGGTCCCTACGTTATCGAGGAGGTCTATCGTTCCGGTGCCATAAAAATCAACACCTTCGAAGGCACAAATCCGAAGGTGGTAAACGGTCAAAGGATCAAACACTATATCTCAGGTAATACTATAAATGCTGAAACTAATATTATTGAAACCGTGACCCTGGAGGAGTACATAAAGGACACTTTCCAGAATGTTCCAGACTCCGAAAAGGAATAGGTATGTGGTACGGTAACTAAACCGACTCCAAAACAATTTTTAAGGCAATATTTCTCCGTTTTGGAATATTTAGAAAATAGAAAATAAGCAGCAGTCCGGGGAGGACACGAGGCCTCCATGAGGGTGGAGGGCACGCCCTACCCCCCTGGGCACGCCCCCCTACCTAGTGAGAACCTCGTGTGCCCTCCGGACCCCGTTTCCTTGCACGACATGTATTTCGGTCGGTAAAAATTCATTATATATACTCCCGAAGGTTTTGACTCTCGTATCACGCAAATATCCTCTATTTTCATTTCGAACTGTTGCTACTACAGATTAAAGCAAGATGTCTTCTCAAGAGTCAGTCGGAGAAGGCCGGGTATCTAACCCGGCACCGGAACTAAGGGTAAACAGCGACGCTGACCACTTTGGGCTGGCAACGGAGGAAGATATGGGGCTGACCTGATGAGAGTAGACGCCATGGAAGATCAAGAAGTTACCTCTCATCTCCGAGCTGGGTTTACGATGGGGGAATTACATAGCTCAGCTATTCCAAACTCGGTTATCCCTTCCAATGTTAAATTTCTTTCCAAAGAAAATATGAGGAGGAGTGTCTCTTGTTCTCCCGCAACTATGCAACACCCTTGGGTGCAAGGAGCTTTAGCCGTTACAGGGAAGCTTCGCAAGGAAATAATGGACCTGAAGCAGCAAGTCAATAAGCTCGATGAGGAGAACCGTATTCTGAGGGGAATCATCGCCAAGAATATTATGCCAACAACAAAGAAGGAGATATAATCACATGGGTATGGGCACTCCCCTTGGCAACTGCCAAGCTTGGGGGAGGTGCCCTGCTATCGTATCACCATCACAACTCCTATCTTTATAGTTTTTCTTAGTTCGATCCTATTAGTAGTATCTTGATTTAGTAGAATAAAGGCGTGGCATGATCTAGTTTTGAGTTTTGCTTTATGATCCTTCTCTGTAATCGAGTCCATGAGTTATATAATAAAGATTAGTATTGAGTCAAGGGCTTGATTGTTTTACCATGATCTTGGGTAAGTAGAAGAAAAGAATAAAAAGAATCAAGGAGCTCATATTGAACTTAGTGAAAGTAATGACTTCACATAGAAAGAGTATGCTGATTAAAAGTTGTTGGGAGTTGGCAAATATAGCTTTGGTCATAATTGCAATTAATAGGAAGTAATAAGGAAAGAGAGGTTTCACATATAGATATATTATCATTGACATCTTTTATGATTGGGAGCACTCATTAAAATATGACATGCTAAATAGTTGAGGTTAGACAAGGAAGACAACATAATGAGTTATGTTTTCTTACATTTGAGATAAAGTATGTTGTCATGGATCCTCTACCGTGTTGAGCTTGCCTTTCCCCCTCATGCTGGCCAAATTCTTAGCACTAAGTAGAAATACTACTTGTGCTTCCAAACACCCTTAAACCAGTTTTGCCATGAGAGTCCACCATATCTACATATGGATTGAGTAAGATCCTTCAAGGAAGTTGTCATCGCTGCAAGCAATAAAAATTTCTCTCTAAATATGCATCACTTATTAATGTAGAGAAATAAGCTTTGTACGAACTTGTTGTGGACACAATAAAAGCGACGGACTACATAATAAAGGTTCACATGCAAGGGGCAATATAAAGTGACGTTCTTTTGCATTAAGATTTTGTGCATCAACCCTAAACGCGCATGACAACCTCTGCTTCCCTCTGCGAAGGGCCTATCTTTTATTATTATCCTCTACCTCACAAGAGTCACGGTGATCCTCACCTTTCCTTTTTCATTTTATCCTTTGGCAAGCTCAGCATGTTGGAAAGAGTATGATATACATATCTAATTGGATGTGGGGGAGCGTGAATTATTATTGTTGACATTACCCTTGAGGTAAAAGGTTGTGGGGCAAAACTATAAGCCCCTATCTTTCTTTGTGTCCGATTAAAACTCCGTAACCACAAGTATCGCATGAGTGCTAGCAATTATGAAGGACTAAATGATAGTTGAGTATGTGGACTTGCTTTTAAGCTTTGACATAGACTCTTTCCGATGTTATGATAAATTGCAATTGCTTCAATGACTGAGATTATAATTGTTGGTGCCCAATAATGTTTCTGATTCATGCTTTGGCTTTGTGAATAGATCATTACTTGAACATGGGTAATCATATGATAAAATCTAATTATGTTGCTGTTATGAAATAATCATGATGCCTTCATGTCCGTATTTTATTTTTATCGACACCTCTACCTCTAAACATGAGGAGATATTTATTGTTATCGGCTTTTTGCTTGAGGACAAGCGAGGTCTAAGCTTGGGGGAGTTGATACGTCCATTTTGCATCATGCTTTTATGACAATATTTATTGCATTATGGGCTGTTATTCCACGTTATGTCATGATACTTATGGCTATTCTCCCTTATTTTACAAGGTTTATATGAAGAGGGAGAATGCCGGCAGCTGGAATTCTGGGCTGGAAAAGGAGCAAATATTGGAGGCCTATTTTACGTAACTCCAAAATTCCTGAAACTCCACGGAATACCTTGGAATAAATAAAGAAAAATCATCGCCCAAGATGAAGGCCAGGGGGCCCACACCCTGCTCACGAGGGTGGGGGGCGCGCCCCCCCTAGGCGCGCCCCTACCTCGTGGCCCCCCTGGTGCCTCTCCTATATGAAGTCTTTCGATGATAAAAAAATCAAGAAGAACCTTTCGGGACGAGACTCCGCCGCCACGAGGCGGAACCTTGGCGGAACCAATCTAGGGCTCTGGCAGAGCCGTTCTGCCGGGGACACTTCCCTCCAGGAGGGGGAAATCATCACCATCGTCATCACCAACGCTCCTCTCATCGGGAGAGGGCAATCTCCACCAACATCTTCACCAGCACCATCTCATCTCCAAACCCTAGTTCATCTCTTGTATCCAATTCTTGTCTCCAAGTTCGGGATTGGTGCTAGTAGGTTGGTAGTAGTGTTGATTACTCTTTGTAGTTGATGCTAGTTGGTTTATTTGGTGGAAGACCATATGTTCAGATCCTTTATGCACATTATTACCCCTCTGATTATGAACATGAATATGCTTTGTGAGTAATTACGTTTGTTCCTGAGGACAAGGGAGAAGTCTTGCTATTAGTAGTCATGTGAATTTGGTATTCGTTCGATATTTTGATAAGATGTATGTTGTCTAACCTCTAGTGGTGTTATGTGAACGTCGACTACATAACACTTCACCATTATTTGGGCCTAGAGGAAGGCATTGGGAAGTAATAAGTAGATAATGGGTTGCTAGAGTGACAGAAGCTTAAACCCTAGTTTATGCCTTGCTTCGTAAGGGGCTGATTTGGATCCACATGTTTCATGCTATGGTTAGGTTTACCTTAATACTTTTGTTGTAGTTGCGGATGCTTGCAGTAGAGGTTAATCATAAGTGGGATGCTTGTCCAAGTAAGGGCAGTACCCAAGCACTGGTCCACCCACATATCAAATTATCAAAGTACCGAACACGAATCTTATGAGCGTGATGAAAACTAGCTTGACGATATTCCCATGTGTCCTCGGGAGCGCTTTTCCTATTATAATAGTTTGTCCAGGCTTGTCCTTTGCTGCAAAAAGGATTGAGCCACCTTGCTGCACCTTATTTACTTTTATTACTTGTTGCTCGTTACAATTTATCTTATCACAAAAGTACATGTTACCATTTATTTCAATACTTGCAGAGAACACCTTTCTGAAAACCTCTTATCATTTCCTTCTGCTCCTCGTTGGGTTCGACACTCTTACTTATCGAAAGGACTACGATAGATCCCCTATACTTGTGGGTCATGACTTGGCGGCAGCTTCGTATCGTAAAACGCGATGATTTCTTTTCTCTGTTTTTTTCTCTCCGAAGGCCAATATATGGAGTTGGAGTTGGCGTCGGAGGGCCACCAGGGGGCCCACGAGGTAGGGGGGGCGCGCCCCCCACCCTCGTGGACAGGGTGTGGGCCCCTGGTCTTCATCTTTTCCAAGGATTTTTTATTAATTATCCTAAGATATTCCGTGGAGTTTCAGGTCGTTCCGAGAACTTTTATTTTCTGCACATAAAACAACACCATGGCAATTCTGCTGAAAACAGCGTCAGTCCGGGTTAGTTCCATTCAAATCATACAAGTTAGAGTCCAAAACAAGGGCAAAAGTGTTTGGAAAAGTAGATACGACAGAGACGTATCATATCGATGCATATAATGGTGAAGAAAAGACACATATGGAAAGAAAATGCATATGTGGTTGGCAGGAAGCCATTGAAGTAATTATATTTTAGCTTCCGTATAGGAAGCCCCCAGGTATAGCGAGCATGCGTAGTGCGGCCAGAGCAATCAAAGAATCTGTACAATATTTAAAGCTTTATGTGAAAAAGGTAAAGAGGGCGAGAAAGGAAGGAGGACATAGAAAGAGCGGAGGTAAGGAGACGAACACTGAGTTCGGCACTAGGCGTAGAATCTTCAGAGTCTGGCCACGTTCCATGGGTTCGGCTCGACTCTGTTATCAGATGTATTGCGCAGATGGTACGCTCCTCCGGTGAGAACTTTATCAATGGTGAAGGCTGACCCGAAGAAGGCGATAAAGAGGTAGTGCCTTTTCTCCTAATCGGGAGATAAAGCGGCTTAAGGCAGCCACACATCCAGTTAGTTTCTGGATCTGCTTGAGGTCTGTTGGGATAGCCAACTGTGACAGAGCTCGGATTTTTGCCGGATTTGCTTCGGTTCCTCTATTGGAAACAATGAAGCCGAGCAACTTCCCAGAGGGTACGCCGAAAACACATTTTTCCGGGTTGAGCTTGATGTCGTATGTTCGGAGGTTGTCGAACGTTAGTCTCAAGTCATCTATTAGAGTTTCGACGTGTCTTGTTTTGATGACCACATCGTCCACGTATGCATCCACTGTTTTGCTGATTTGCCTCTCCAGGCATGTCTGAATCATGCGTTGATAGGTTGCGCCGGCGTTTTTGAGCCCGAAGGGCATAGTGTTGAAACAGAAGGGGCCATATGGCGTTATGAAGGCCGTTGCAGCTTGGTCGGATTCCGCCATCTTTATTTGATGGTATCCAGAGTATGCATCGAGGAAAGACAGTGAGTCATGTCCTGCGGTGGCGTCAATGATTTGGTCAATGCGAGGGAGGGGGAAGGGATCCTTAGGGCAAGCCTTATTGAGGTCTTTGAAAGCGACACATAGGCGCCAGGATTTGTTTCTTCTTTGGTACCATTACCAGGTTTGCTAGCCAATCCGGATGTTTTATATCTCTGATGAATCCGGCCTCGAGTAGCATGGCTAGCTCTTCTCCCATGGCTTGCCGCTTAGGCTCTGAGAAGCGCCTAAGAGCCTGCTTGGCTGGCTTGTATCCTTTCAGTATATTGAGGCTGTGTTCGGCCAACCTGCATGAGATGCCCGGCATGTCTGAAGGATGCCAGGCAAAAATGTCCCAATTCTCTCGTAGGAAATCTTGCAGTGTGACGTCCATTGTGGGGTTCAACTGTGTCCCAATGGTAGTTGTCTTTGTGGGGTCCGTTGGGTGGACCTGGAATTTGACTATCTCGTTTGTGGGCTTGAAAGAGGTGGACTTGGGTCGCTTGTCGAGTATCACGTCGTCTCTGTCCACTATGGCGTGCAGTGTTGTCAATTCTTCGGTCGCGAGGGTTTTGGATAATGCCTCCAGGGCTAGTGCGGCAGTTTTATTTTCGGCGCGGAGTGCGACGTCCGGATCACTAGCTAGAGTGATGATTCCATTGGGTCCGGGCATTTTGAGCTTCATGTACCCGTAATGGGGTATAGCTTGAAAGCTAGTGAAAGCATCCCGCCCTAAGAGGGCGTGGTATCCACTGCTGAACGGGGCCACTTGGAACGTTATTTCTTCGGACCTGTAATTCTCCGGCGTGCCGAATACCACATCCAGTGTGATTTTTCCCACACACCGTCCCTCCCGACTAGGGATGATCCCCCTGAAGGTCATGCTGCTCTTGTCAATTTCCATCTTGTTGATGGTTTCCTCGTAGATGAGGTTTAATCCGCTTCTGCTGTCCATGAGCACTTTAGTGAGCCGGAAGCCGTCCATGATTGGACTAAGGACCAAGGCGGCTAGTGCCCGGACTGTTCAGAATTGAGGTTCGTCACTGGCATTGAAAGTTATGACCGTGTCGTTCCACAGATTTATTGTTGCACTAAAAAATACAGTTCCGTGATGATACGTGTTTGTCATAGTAGGTCGTGTTTTCTGTCATGCATGTACATCCATGATGATTTTATGACAGAATCAAGATAGTCATACCTGTGCTGTCGTAGAAGTGTTCCATGACATTACCAAAATTATCATCACGGAAGTGTCCACTTCCATGATGATAAATCACGTGTCACATAAGTGCTTTCGTCAAGGGTGACTGACACGTGGCATCCACCGTATCGGAACACCGTTAAGCTATCAGGTTGGGTTTTGGATCCGATAACCCGTTAACAACCCCGATCAATGGGGATTTTCCACGTGTAAAATCATCATTGGCTGGAGGAGACATGTGTCAACTCCACGTTGGCACATGTGTCACTCATCCAATGGGCTAGGCACGCCTATGATATGTTGACACGTGGACCGGCCCATCAAGTTTAAATGGGCCGGCCGAACTAAAGGCCCACAAGATTTTGAGGACCATAATGGGCTAGCCCAGCTAAAGGCCTGCGAGATTTTGTGGACCATAATGGGCTGGCCCAGCTAAAGGCCCACAAGATTTTTGTCACGCCCAATATGCGACCCTATCCAAAAGGAACTCGAAGGTCCCACCAAGGATAGACCCGCATATTGAAATGCTTTTGCAAGGTGGATATCATTACATCAACATTACATAATAGATGGGGATACATACATAAGGCATACAATGCCACACGAATACAACATCATCATACATCAGAGCACCATCCGACTACGGATGAAACACAAATAGGAACTCAAATGACATCCACCCTGCTAGCCCAGGCTGCCGACCTGGAACCTATCCCCTGATCGAAGAAGAAGCAGAAGAAGAACTCCAAACAAGCAAACATCGCTCTCACGTCATGATCATCGCATAACATGTACCTGCAACTGTTGTTGTAGTAATCTGTGAGCCACAAGGACTCAGCAATCCCATTACCATGGGTATCAAGACTAGCAAAGCTTAATGGGAAAGGAAGGGGTAAAGTGGTGAGGTTGCAGCAGTGACTAAGCATATATGGTGGCTAACAATACGCAAATAAGAGCGAGAAGAGAGCAAACGGAACGATCGTGAAACTAGCAATGATCAAGAAGTGATCCTGAACTCCTACTTACGTCAAACATAACACAGAAACCGTGTTCACTTCCCGGACTCCGCCAAAAAGAGACCAGCACGGCTACACACACGGTTGATGCGTTTTAATTCGGATCTGGTGTCAAGTTATCTACAACCGGACATTAACAAATTCCCATCTGCCTATAACCGCAGGCACGGCTTTCAGAAGATTATACCCTGCAGGGGTGTCCCAACTTAGCCCATGACAAGCTCTCGCGATCAACGAAGGATATACCTTCTCCCAGGAAGACCCGATCAGACTCGGAATCCCGGTTTACAAGACATTTCGACAATGGTAAAACAAGACCAGCAAAGCCTCCCGCTGTGCCGACAAATCCCGATAGGAGCTGCACATATCTCGTTCTCAGGGCACACCGGATGAGCCAGACATCGGGTTGGCATAGACCCTGGTTGCCCAGGGGGCGCCGGACATCGCTCAGCTTGGACCAACACTTAGACAAGCACTGGCCCGGGGGGGAGTAAAATAAAGATGACCCTCGAGATGCGCGACTCCCAAGGGAAAAAGGTCTAGGTGAGGCAAATGGTAAAACCAATGTTGGGCATTGCTGGAGGAGTTTTATTCAAAGCGAACTGTCAAGGGGGTCCCATAAATAACCCGACCGCGTAAGGAACGCAAAATCTGGGAACATAACACCGGTATGACGGAAACTAGGGCGGCAAGAGTGGAACAAAACACCAGGCAAAGGGCCGAGTCTTCCACCCTTTACCAAGTATATAGATGCATTAATAATATAAGAGATATTGTGATATCCCAACCAAAATCCTGTCCACCATGGAGAAATATTCAACTTCACCTGCAACTAGCAACGCTATAAGAGGGGCTGAGCAAAAGCGGTAACATAGCCAAACAACGGTTTGCATAGGAAAGGTGTCAAAGGTTAGAGGTTCATGGCAATTTGGGATGGCTTGATAAACAGGTGATAGGTAGCGCAGCATAGCGATAGAACGAAGCAACTAGCATAGCAATGATAGTAGTGAGATCCAGGGTAGCGGTCATCTTGCCTGAAATCCCGCAAGGAAGAAGAATGAGTCCATGAAGAAGACGAACGGATGAAGCCGAACCAAGCGTAGACGAACGAATCCTCACGATCACAACGAAACAGGAACTATCGAAAAGAAGCACACAACATGGTAAACACACCACACATGAGCAAGGCATGATGCACAACAAGCATGATGCATGACAAGGCTACATGAAGCTACTCATGGCAAGAGATGGTGCAAACAAGAGCAACACATCAAGGCAAGTTTAAATGAGGCCGGCAACAACATATAACAATACCGGTAAGTCCTCATATGCATATTTCGAAATTGGTCCAGATCTGAATAAACATTATGTTCAAGTAGTTAAACAACAAGTTAAGATACACCAAGATGATCTACACGAGATTCTAGTCAAGTTACATATAAAGTTCATTTAGTTCGGAGCTACGACCTAGAAGATATGAGCAAAACAAGTTAAACATGGCATTGATGCAAAATGCACCCAAACATCAAGCAAACACACCAAAGCATGGATGCAACATGATAATATGAAACTACATGCAATTCTAAGCAAGTTTCATATAGAGCACACTCAAAACGGAGCAGCGGTTCAACACACACACATGAAACAAGTTTAAAGGACAAGCTGTCCAAAACAGCGACTAGGCATATTGCAAGCATCAAAACAATATGCTACAACACCCCAACATGATAATAAAAGGCATGGACATGATGTAAAGGTAATCCATTACAAAACATGAACACTGAGCTATCTCCAGAAATCACTAGAACATGCTCAAACACACATGGTAAGATTGCAAGTAATAACAATTTCAGACTTTGCAGAAAATAACATCAGGTTGCAATGTTTAGAGCTATCAAGCAACATGTTACAGGAACTTATCATGGCAAACAAAGGCATGGCATGATATTACTAAATTCATAGAACAAGAGTCCCTTACTAACCATAAGCCAAAAAGGATCAGAAAATATGATGGCACCCACGTAAACATGGCAAGTTATATTACAGATTCAAACATGGCAGAAACAGAATTATGAAGGCATGTTGATGAGCTTGTGCAACTCACTACAGAGTAAAACATGGCATGACAAGGCAACCAACAGTAAGAAGACATGTTTGTGAAGCTAAGCATGGCAATAGCAAGGTCATAGGGTGCATGGATCACTAGCAAAACGCATGGCAACAACTGAACTTAATGTTAACAAGGCTGACAGCAACATTATGAAGCAACTTTGGAGCAAGATATGAACAAGCTACAGCAGGCTATAAATGCAACCAGGGGCATCAATGGATAGAGCATGACATGTAGAACAAAACACATTTAGTGAACATCTTCAGATTATGCATAGAATGATTTGTAGTAGCAAGTTTACATAGCATCGCGAAATAACAGATTCAGCCTAGCAAAACAGTAACAGCAAGTACACTACTTAACAAGCTCGATTCACTCACCACAACTCATTGCATGACAAGATAAGCATAGCATCAGTAAGAAGACATGTTTATGTAACAAACCAAGGCAAGAACAAGTTCATAGCATGCAAGGATCAACTACAACAACCTTGGCAAAATTGAATAACAAGTAAACAATCTGCCAGGAAACATTTTGAAGCAAAAGTAGAGCACGAAAATGACATGCTAGACTACTCCATAATTTTAACCAGGGGCATGAATGGATATACAATAACCTAATGTTCAAAACATCCTTACCGAAGTATCTCAAAATATGCATGGATCTCTCTGTAGCATCATGTTTACATGGCATCAAAATAACAGCAGAACAGGGACTAAAATCAGCAACATCACGATGCCTAGTTTGCATGCTTGTGCTAGTCACCACATTGATCACAAAAATACATGGTAAGCACCTCTGTAAAGATGGCATGACATAGATCAAAACACATGTAGACATCAACCTCATAGGATGCACACATCAATCATGGCAAAAATGACAAATGAGCTCGTTCTGTTAACAGACAGCAGAAAACATTATGAAGCACTCTTGCAACAATGATTCAGGCATCAAGATGACCTCAAATGAATATGATGCAATGGAATGAAATGATGTACTCGTCGAGGCGAACAATTTTACATATTACACGCATGAAACGGAGCTACGGATGCAGAGATACGATGCTATGAATAGGGCATGAAAATTACACAGACTGGTGACTTGGACGAATTTTGGAGGAGGGAAAGTCAACCTTGTCGGATCTCAGATCCAGATCATCCGGAGCGGATCGAGGCGTGCCGGGCTCGGGCCGGAGCTCTCGCTGGAGCTGAGGAGGGAGAAGGGGCCAGCAAGGTCGGGGCGACCGGAGGACGTCGGCGGCGGGGCGCTCGCGGCCGGGCGGCGCGACGCGGGTGCGGCCGGGCGGCGGAGGAGCGTGGCGCGAGGCGGCCGAAGCTCCTACCGGCGGCAGAGGCAGGCGGTGGCGAAGCCGCAGGATGGCGGGGCGGAGATCCCGGGCGGCGGCGGGGCGCGCTGAATGTGCCGCGGGGCAGGAGGCAGGCCCGAGCGGGCCGGCGGCGGCGCGGGCGACGGGGCGCCACATGGCGGGATCTGGTTGGCTGCGGGGGTGAGGGCAGACGTGTCCGGCTACGGCTGGACGCGTCCGGCGGCGGAGAGAGAAAAATCTAGGGTTTCGTGTGCGAATTCATCCGCAAATTTCGGGGGAGGGGCTAGTTTTATAGGCAGAGGGAGCTAGGAGAGTCCAAATGAGGAGCGGTTTTCGCCCACACGATCGTGATCGAACGATCGAGAGCATGGAGGGGAGTTAGATGGGTTTTGGGCCACTTTTGAAGGGGTGTTGGGCTGCAAAGAGAAGGAGGCTTTACGGTTACCCAGTTAACCATTGGAGTACCAAACGACTTCCAAATGGCACGAAACTTGACAGGCGGTCTACCGGTGCTATACCAAGGCCGCTTGGCAAACCTCGGGCCATTCTGACAAAGTTTAACACCCACTCACGAAAAGAGAGAAGAGGGGGACGCCGGATGACATAGGAGTGCCGGATCGTGAAACGGACAACGGGGAAAAGGCTCGGATGCATGAGACGAACACGCATGCAAAAATGAAATGCACATGATGACATGATAAAATGCAACACACAAGCAAAAGACATAACAACAGCGGCGAATAACTGGCAGACACCTGGCGCATCGGATCCGGGGCGTTACAACACTCCACTAACAAGAGATCTTGTCCCGAGATCTTAGGACCGAGACGGAAGAGAAAAAAGGATGAGGTGAAACAAGAACTCAAGAGAAGAAGCAAAGAATCGAGAGCACTCGAGAATAAGAGAGGGACGACGAGAACAACGAGAATCGAAATCTCAAGGAATCAGATAGACTATGAAACCACTCCGGTTAGAACGAGATAAGAAACGAATAAGACTGAATGGATTTAGGCAGCACTCTGGCTGGACATGGAAAGAATAGAACATGAACTAGAGAAGATGGAATGATACTTGACGACATAAGCAACGCAATACCTCCGGAAGAATTGAAAGAATTTAATGAAAAGAACTTAGCAGGAAGGATTGAATGGATTTGTTGAGAAAATCAACAATGAAAAGAATAAGCTTGATGTGGACTTATGGATAACATCTCAAAATTATGAGCTGATCGCCGACCACAAGCGGGAAAGATTAAATAGCTGAGGAGAACGAAGAAATGCAAAACTCCACTTCAAAAGAATACGGAGAATTAATTGCACTTTGAGACGCGAGAAGAAAAGATACTTGAACTCCACCAACAAAAACTTGATGAACTCTTGAAGAATGAATTTAATCAAGAAGAACCACCATGAAGAACTCCGGTACCAAAAGAATGACGAGATAAAATTGAAGGATGAAAGAATAAGATGAGCCTTGCGATGATTTAGATGGAGGTTCGGACGAGATGGCCGAGGAAATTCGAACTCCGGGAAAAGAAAAGATGAAAACACTTGGAACTAGAATTTATTCAACAAGAACAAACTCCGAAGAAAGGGATTAAACACTAGGATGAAATAAGAATAAGATTTATTGTATGCTTATCCTTCATCAAATTAAATTGATGAGAAGATGGATTTTGCATACTACTTATTCTTCTTGAAAAAGGATTGAGAAGTGACATATCGCGGACTTGAGAAGGTCTTCCTGAGCCACCGGTAGGATTGGAAAGAACGAATGAATAACAAAGGAAAAAAGAATATGATTGAACCACCGTAAGGATTCGAAAATGACAGATGAAAGAGACTGAATCACCGGGAAGACTTAGAAGAACAAATATGCTAGAGGGGATTCAGATGCAAAAGAACAAGGAGATCATGAGCTGACTAAAGAATACTTGAACGAAGCACCGGGATAATTAGATAACGATAACTGGAATGATGGCCTCCGTTGAAACAAAATGGAAAAACAATTCCTGACAAACTCCGGATGGGTAAGAAAACAATATCTGACAATTGGAATAATTCGATAGGATAACAAGAAGCTAGAACCACGAATCTCCGGGAGAACGGACAAAATTTAGAGGAAAAACTCTTCTTCGATCTTCAAATGACGCCGAGAAACAACACCAAAATAACTGAGGTACTCCGGTAGAATGAAAGGCAAAGAGGTTGAGCCAACAATGACAAGAATTTGAATGAGATCTTGGAGAAGGCATCTGACTGATGAAATTCATTCTTACGTCACACTTCGGAAAGGATTTGGGAATAGCTCTGGGAATAATTAGAAGAGTCAGGTAAGATCCTGGGAAAAGACCTGTGGGTTAGGGCCCACTGAAGAGAAAAACACCGTTGGAAAAGATGTTGAAGAGGTAGATGATGCACCGGAACAATTAAAATATTTAAATGAGGTGGAAACCTCGAATTAATTGGAACACAGACGAATCTCCTGAGATGTCTTGAGCACTCCGGAAGGATAAACTAGCGAGAGGCGAACGAGCAGGGAAAACACTTGAGCCGAGGAAAGAATATGATCAACTCGAAAAACATGAATTGAGTCCACCGGAGAAGAGATGAAGAATGTGGAACAAAACGATAATTCATCGGTTGAAATAATTGAGGGAAGACTGAAGAGGCTCTGCACAAATGAAAATTGATGGTCGAGAGAGAGTCAGACTCCGGGAAGAAAAAAGGGTGGGAGGGCTGGAAAAACAAAGGCAACTTGGAAGGGGAAATCGACGAATATCTTGAAGAGAAAACATCGGTTGAAATCATTGAGGAGAGAGAGAAAAAACTTCGCACAAGTTGGATGGATACTCGATTATGGACTCCGGTTCCAAGAAGGAAAGGGTGGGCGGGTGGGAAAAGAAAACAACTGAGGATTGAACTCAAGGATGAAGAAGGCTCGAGTTAACTTGACGAGAAATGCACCGGATGAAAAGAGCTGAAAACCAATGATCGGAAAACCAACTGCGTGATCCTAAAGAAAATTTGAAGGGGAAGAGAAGTAATTCAAAACACCTACGTCAAGATTCCTCACCAGAGCGACAAAGGGGTTGAGGATTAAAAAGAATTCCTACTGTCCGATATAACTAGACTCCAAAAACAATTTTCTTCTAGACTCAACAAGGACCAGACTACCGATCAATCAGGGGGGCTCCTAGGGTCGGTCGAGGCTCTGATACCAACTTGTCACGCCCAATATGCAACCCTATCCAAAAGGAACTCGAAGGTCCCACCAAGGCTAGACCCGCATATTGAAATGCTTTTGTGTGACACCCCAAAATTTTGGCCTTGTTTTAAGGGAATAAAATTTTGCCAGGATTTAAAACTTTGAATTTTTGAGCTCCATTTTGATTTTTTTTAAAATCATTTCCTTCCCTATTGTGATGAGTTTTTCCCAGAGTGAAAACTTTTCTAATGTGTTATTGGACTTGTTTAACCTCTCAAGAAAAACTTTCCTTTTATCAGTGTAACTAATTAAATAATTAGGTTGCTTGATCTTTATTTTCTTGAAAAGGGTTTTCTAGGTTAAATGGCCTTATTTGAACTACAACCATTTGATAAATTCACTTAAAATTCCCACAAAAATTTGGAGATGTCATGTGATGTTTTTAAATCACTTTTATGCTAAAATATATTTCATTCATGAAATATTTTGAGCTCTACACTCAATTTTTCTTCTCTGGTCCAGAGTGCATTTTTCACTACAACCTATTTAAATATTTCTTTAGAACTTCTACCAAAATTAAGGGAGGTCAGTAGGAGCCTATTATTCCACTTTGTGCAAAAACCTATTTATGTTCTTTGAAAAATTTGAGTGAATCAACCTCATCCTCATTCTGGACCAACTTGATGGTTTGTACAGCAACCATGTTTTTACTTGCTCTTTAACCCTTGATTATTTCTTCTACTTGTAGTCCCCCATGTTAAACCCTTAAGTCCAGGAGCATGCACCTTTTGGATCATTTTTGGTTCATGAAATAATGTCATTTACTTCCTGTCCAGAATTGAAGTTTTGTGAAACTTGCACTAACAAGTTTCTGCTTTTAGCCAAATAACCTCACCACTCTCTCTTTCATCCACCGAGACACTGATCTGGAGATTTTGGCCACTCCAAGAAATGCCTAAGTGCCCTTGGCATTTTGTCAAACACCTTTCGGGCATGATCAGTTTTGACATGAGTCCTTGTTTGCACTATGGACTTAATCCCCTGGCCAGACCAGCATGTCCAATGGTTTTGCCTTAAACTATAACCCCACCCTGCTAACTTTCTTGTGGTTTGGAGCCCCCTAACATGCCATAGCATTTCGTCGAGCACGTCCCGTGCGTGCACTGGACGCGCCCAGAGCGCGCGTATTGCAGCCACGCGGCCGAGCCGACACGTTGGCCCCCTGGCTTTGGCCCACACAGCAGCATCACGCCACGCGCTCCCCTTCTCTCAGCTACGCGCCAAGCCGCCCCTCGCCGCGCCCGGCAGGCCAAGCACTAGCCGCCGCCGCCGCCCGACAGCCCTGCGCCGTGCAGCGCCGCCCAAGCCACCCCGGCTCGCCACCTGCCCCTCTGAGCAGTGCGTGCTCATCCGTAGCTTCGTCCCCTAGCGCTCGTCGCCGCCACGTCGCCCTAGCCACTGAGAGGCGGATCGCCGGAGAGCTTATCCACGGCCGTCGCGGAACCGACCTCGTCGCGGAACCGACCTCGTCGCGCTATAAATGGACACCCCGAGCCCCTCTGAGCACGCACGCGACCTCAGACCACCCCTATGGCACTCTCCTAGCTCGCATTCGACCCGGGGAAGCCTCCTTCCTCATCTCTGGCAACTCCTGCCGCCGCCACCGCCCCGGCCAATCCGGCACCTCCAGTATCTACCACTCTCCGTTCTCTCCACCAAGAGCCCCCTCATCCTCCTGTGAGCCATTCACCCTACTCAATTTTGTTCGGGAGCCAACGCCACCACAAAATCACTTTGCTCCCGAGGCCACCTCCGTCGAGAAGCTCGCCGCCGGCAGCTCCCTCCATCCCCACCTACCTGGCGACCGTCGGGAGGACCGCCCTGGAGTGGCGGATCCATCCCCGCTCTCTGAGCCCCGCGGGGAGCCGCCGTTCGCCGGCGACGATCGCCGTTGCCTCGCCTCCGTTCGGGCAGAGGAAGAGGAGGGAGGGATAGACTGGTCAAACCTGACCAGTGGGCCCCTTGGACCCACTGTCAGTGACCCTGCGCCTATCCACATCGGTTAAGTGAAGGCGTATTTTCCCCAGTACGCTTTCACCGCTCCGAAAACGTATTCCCTTCCGAAACGTTTTCTTTTCTGTTTTATTTTAAAAACAGATTTGACCACAACTTTGACTGGTTATAACTTTTTAAATATAACTCCAAATGAGTTGATTATTTTTCATACCTTCCTCAAATTTGGTCTAGTTTATTTTAAGATTTATTTGTAAAATTTTCAAACAACTTTTTGGTTCTGTTTTTGAAATGTGTGTTAATTCAAATATATTTTTAAATAGGATTTTGGGGAGAGAGAAGAAGCTTTCAAAAGATTTGGAGAGCACCTCACCCCTCCACACATTGAAGGCAAGCATTCTGAACCCCGGCATAATATTTTTGGTGTGATCGTTGATACATTTATAACACCACCGCATTTCGAAGGACTTGTTATTTCATGTGATATGATCATATGCATGGGTGCATGTTGTTGATTTCCATGCTGTTGGAAATGGACACACTTGTGATGATAATCACCCTCATATGCCTTGCATGCATATCGGCAGGAACCCGGGGAAACCTCTGCCTTGGGTAGGCATGAGTTTGTCGCCGGTCTCCGTCGGGACGGTTATGTCTGGTATGGCATGGTAAGGCGATATGAGAGGTGACTCTGATGGATGAAATATATGCGTCATGCTAATCATGCAGGGAATACTTGAACCTCCTGAGTCGATCATAGATCGAGTCTTGTTCCAGTAACCCCCTTACTTGTTTCGTACTACCACTCGTCTCTACAGCAAGTAGAGTACGGTTCAGTAAGTTGTCAACCTCTTTCCAGCACACACCGTACAGAGAGGCCATGGTGGAAGATACCGGTTGTAGCTGGTAGGCAGGCCACCTGGTCCGGGGGCATGGGTGTTTCCGGTTGGGACCGAGAGGGGAGGCCACCCCTTAGAGCGCGCGATATAAATTTGATCCCATGCTACGCGAGGTTGTAGCCTCCCCACTTAGAGTTTTCTTAACAGGTGTCGTGGGTGATTCCAGACACGTGTGAGATAAGCTGGTGTGTGCAAGTTAGGTGTGTTTTCAACAAAAAGACCGTAGACGGAATTAGTCCTGCTGGACTAGAGAAATCCGTTACTCGTGGGTAAAGAGTACACCCTCTGCAGAGAATAAACCTATTCGAATAGCCGTGTCCATGGTTAAGGATTACAGTCTGGGATGGGTCAGGTGTCGGTCTTAGTGTCGGTCTTTGAAGGTGAAACTGTTAACCAGAAAAATGGAATTACTACTCGTGACTTGTGATATCTATGATTATTATTATTGTTGACTAACCCGTGATATTATTATCGAGTATCTCTGGGATGGTTCTATCTCCAGGGATATTCATTATGATTGTTTCTTTTAAAGCCCTTTTATGTGGCGTCGCTCAGACGCCCGACTGTGGCATTTCTTTTAAAGCCCTTTATGTGGCGTCGCTCAGACGCCCGACTGTGGCATTTCTTTTAAAGCCCTTTATGTGGCGTCGCTCAGACGCCCGACTGTGGCATTTCTTTTAAAGCCCTTTATGTGGCGTCGCTCCGACGCCCGACTGTGGCATTTCTTTTAAAGCCCTTTATGTGGCGTCGCTCAGACGCCCGACTGTGGCATTTCTTTTAAAGCCCTTTATGTGGCGTCGCTCAGACGCCCGACTGTGGCATTTCTTTTAAAGCCCTTTATGTGGCGTCGCTCAGACGCCCGACTGCGGCGTGATTTATTTATTTATTTTCCTATCGA
>NC_041381.1:144818420-144830766 GCF_002162155.2 Triticum dicoccoides
TTTATGTGGCGTCGCTCAGACGCCCGACTGTGGCATTTCTTTTAAAGCCCTTTATGTGGCGTCGCTCAGACGCCCGACTGTGGCATTTCTTTTAAAGCCCTTTATGTGGCGTCGCTCAGACGCCCGACTGTGGCATTTCTTTTAAAGCCCTTTATGTGGCGTCGCTCAGACGCCCGACTGTGGCATTTCTTTTAAAGCCCTTTATGTGGTGTCGCCCAGACGCCCGACTGTGGCATTTCTTTTAAAGCCCTTTATGTGGTGTCGCTCAGATGCCCGACTGTGGCATTACTTGTTATTTATTTCATAAATTTTAAGGCTACTCTGTTATTGAAATTTTATAAATAACTTGCTTGCACGCATCCGAGATTTATTTATCTTTGTGACTGACGTCATGAGCATAAAATATTTTCAGCACATCATTGTTATATTATACCTGTATTCATAATGTTTGCGAGTACATTCAAAGTACTCACTGGCTTGTCCCTGGCTATTGTCTTGGCCAGATTTTGCTCGCACGGAGAAGAGTGACGCGATGCCAGCCCCGGAACCCACTCAATGGAGATAGCAGCCTCGCGAAGATAGGAATTAACCTGGTCAGCTGTTCCTGTGGGAAATGGAGTCCCATAGACACTGATGTTTCACAACCCGCTTCCGCCATCAACCACTAGAAACCATTTGTTGTACTCACAGGCCAGAATGGTCTTGTACTACATATTTCGTATTTTTCTTGAAGTTTCTGTATCAAGTTGGAGCCTCATCAGCTAACAGTAATCCTGGAGCTGATGAGCACGACGGTCTTTTCTGGAAATTTATTACCCGGAAAACCCGGTCGTGACAGACTTGGTATCAGAGCCAGGCTGACCATTGGCTAATCCTATCTTAGCCAGGTCAATAAACTTAGGCAAACCAACCCACCAGACCTTAACCAAACCCCAGCCAAGCTTCTCGTGCAAGATAGCCACAAAGTGACCCAACTCCTTTTGGCAGTTGGTGCCCAACCTATCAACCTAACCTGTCACTCATGCGCCAGTGACCGGCCCCTAAATAGTCCTTTCTCGCAAGCGTTCGAAGGAAGATTCCGTCCCCTTTTCCCTATAAAAAGGGGCGCGCTAACACCAAACTAGCACAACACAGCCGCTACCCCAAACTGAGCCGCAATGCCCGGACCTATAGTGCACAACGAAACCACAGCAACCAACCTTGGAGGTTTTGTGACCATCCTCGCAAACCTCACCCGTCGTGCCTACGCGTTAGAGGAGCCACCAGAATATGTTGTGTATCAAGGACCCATGAGCGGTGAAGACCGCCAATTCTGGGCCACTGTGCACATTTACGGTAGGAGTCTAGCACCCAAGCGCCCCTACCGGTTCACCGGAAGAACAACTTCCTTTGAGCCACAAGCCATCCAGCTAGCCGCTCGAGAGGCTATAGTTCATCTCAGGCACTTGTCGCCCAGAGTTAACTGTCGCTCGTTCCACTACTACCCCAGACGTGAAGGGTATGGTAGACCACCCCAAGTTGCCAATGGAGATCACGAGATGGAGCCCGCATTGTTGCACCTAGTGCGCTATGTAAGTGCACTAGAGGCACTGTTCGACCAGATCACTATTGATCTAATCGCAGCTCGTGGAGAGCTGGTTCGTCGAGCCCCGGCGAGAGAAGAAAACGAGCCCAACACCGACAACCCAGTAGTGCTGTTTGGACAACCAATCGAGACCCCGAGATCTGCCCCAGCCATCGGCCAAGGTGCTGCGATAACCCCAGAAGTGCTTCGACGCATTTTGGGAGCACACTCCAACGGGGTTGTGGCCAACAATCCCCGCGATGGCCATCATCACTACCCCGACCCTGCAGTTCCTCCGCCATCTCCGACTAATCCCGGCAGAGAGACACGTGGAGAAGCCTCGACATCCACCAGGCACGCCCGTTTAGACATTAACAAGGTAGACTAAGCCGTATGAGTAGCACCAAGTTTCAATGTATCCTTGTTTTGTAATCATGCGACCGCGTATATTAACGCAGCCTGTCTTTGTGCCTCTGTTTTAATAATAGCCTTGCATATTTGGTCAGCGCATAGCTGCATATTTTTCCGGGCACAACTACCAAAACCAACCCGACGACAACCACAGTAACGCGTCTTTTTATGAGATATGTGTATCTCTGACACTGACCCGACCTTTGGAGCTAAGCTGGCAATTTTTTTACCTTTCACCACGGTAAAACGATCCGGCTCCATTGCTATATAAAGGCCACCTTGTGACCTTACCCAGCAACCCTCACTTTGTGCACAACACTCACGCTTTTTCCTGTCATGCCGAACCCCAGCATTCATCTGAGAACCCCAGATGCAACTCCAGGTAGCTTTGTCAAAATATTGTGGGATTTCACCCGCAGTACCATGGGTTCTACCCAGCCACCCCAGTACGAGCTGTTCAAATCGAGGATCACCCCATCCACCCCGGAATATTGGGCAGCAGTACACATTCCTCCTGTAGACCCCAACCAAGATCCAATAGAAGTTTCCTTCGTGGGGAAATCTATGCCAACCCCACACTTGGCCATAGAAGCTGCTGCGAAAGAAGCGATTGCTCGTCTTCGATCCGCAGTACCCTATGCCCGCGAACGAGGATATTATTACTTTCCGAGCCGTGCAGCACCCGGAGAAGTAACATCTTTTCCCGGTGGACGTATTGAGAGACACCCAGTTCTGGCCAACCTTATCCAGTACATCATTGCTCAAGAACATTTAAACCAGCGAGTGATGGATTATCTCCAGAGCCTCGCAAATTTAAATCCTCAGATTGCCATCGGCAGACCTCTGAGACCCGACACGGAGAGACGCATACATCGACTGGTCAATCCACTGCCTCCGATAGAAGAGGAGTGTATTCCTTTACCAGAAACATTTTATCAGGACCCCGTCCAGTTACCATTTTCATTTTAGACGTCACTACTGTATTTGTTCTTTGCAGCATTTATTTATGTGTGTGACTTATGCGTAATACCTTGAGTCTGTACGACGAGTCAATTTTTTTTTGGCTTCTACTAATGTGTGTAGTTTTTGTTGTGGTTTATGCTCCTTTAAGTTAACTGTTTTTCCCTCGCAAAATCCTGGAGTGAGATTTCTTTTCCCTGAGTTGCTACACCTGCCCTTTCTCACGACATGGATTATTTAATTTCACACAGCACCACGCAGCAGACTCACAACCATAATCATTCAGACACATACACTGTTTGCAAAGCTTTGCAACGGCGTTACATCCAGCTAATCCCCCCCCCTTAACAACAGTTAGCGCCCGGCACACCCCATCTACTCCTCATGATCACCACCACCGCGGAGAGCCAACACCCGAGACGCAGCATCGCGATACTCGTCGAAGATTATCGCGCACAGGAGCATAGAGAGCCCCAGTAGCATCGCCAGCCCTCCGCATATCAGGATCACAAACCAGTCCGGCATCACCTCCGCCATTAGAGCCTCGACCGAGCTTCTGTAAGCAGTAACGGAGAAAGAAGGAGGAGGAGAAGTGAGGCCAGGTGTGAGGAAGAAGAGAGAGGCACCCCGGCCGTTTTTATAGCTCGAGCTTGGTGTACGGTGGGCGAAGTCCACCAACGCCGCTCGTCGCCGATCGCCGGTGTTCGGAGTCGAATCCGCGAGCAGTGCCGATAGCGCGCTGGCCCGCGAGGTGAGTGCACGCTGCACCAGCAGCTAGCACGCCGCACACTACCACGGTACGGCCTAGATGCCCTACACACTAGGCGTCGCCGGTGGAGAAAGCGCGTGGGAGAGAGGAAGAAGAAAGGGCCAGAGGGAGAAGAAGAGGAGACTGACAGTGGACCCCGGGTCCACCTGTCGGCCAGAGAGAGCACTGTGCTCTCGGGTACAACCAGCGTATATCTAAATTTAGGAGTTATCCTAAATTTATATCCAGCGTAGAAATCATCCGTTTTTGTCCCGAACCGTAGACTTTTCCGCGCAGCCCCAGTTTTTCACACTGTGGTTTTTCACCACTTATTGCTCTCTCACTGTAGCCACATCGTCATTGCGTAAATTATTTTCTTAACACCGCTTTTAGCAAATCTCGAGGACGAGATTTTTTAAAGGGGGTTAGTATTGTGACACCCCAAAATTTTGGCCTTGTTTTAAGGGAATAAAATTTTGCCAGGATTTAAAACTTTGAATTTTTGAGCTCCATTTTGATTTTTTTTAAAATCATTTCCTTCCCTGTTGTGATGAGTTTTTCCCAGAGAGAAAACTTTTCTAATGTGTTATTGGACTTGTTTAACCTCTCAAGAAAAACTTTCGTTTTATCAGTGTAACTAATTAAATAATTAGGTTGCTTGATCTTTATTTTCTTGAAAAGGGTTTTCTAGGTTAAATGGCCTTATTTGAACTACAACCATTTGATAAATTCACTTAAAATTCCCACAAAAATTTGGAGATGTCATGTGATGTTTTTAAATCACTTTTATGCTAAAATATATTTCATTCATGAAATATTTTGAGCTCTACACTCAATTTTTCTTCTCTGGTCCAGAGTGCATTTTTCACTACAACCTATTTAAATATTTCTTTAAAACTTCTACCAAAATTAAGGGAGGTCAGTAGGAGCCTATTATTCCACTTTGTGCAAAAACCTATTTATGTTCTTTGAAAAATTTGAGTGAATCAACCTCATCCTCATTCTGGACCAACTTGATGGTTTGTACAGCAACCATGTTTTTACTTGCTCTTTAACCCTTGATTATTTCTTCTACTTGTAGTCCCCCATGTTAAACCCTTAAGTCGAGGAGCATGCACCTTTTGGATCATTTTTGGTTCATGAAATAATGTCATTTACTTCCTGTCCAGAATTGAAGTTTTGTGAAACTTGCACTAACAAGTTTCTGCTTTTAGCCAAATAACCTCACCACTCTCTCTTTCATCCACCGAGACACTGATCTGGAGATTTTGGCTACTCCAAGAAAAGCCTAAGTGCCCTTGGCATTTTGTCAAACACCTTTCGGGCATGATCAGTTTTGACATGAGTCCTTGTTTGCACTATGGACTTAATCCCCTGGCCAGACCAGCATGTCCAATGGTTTTGCCTTAAACTATAACCCCACCCTGCTAACTTTCTTGTGGTTTGGAGCCCCCTAACATGCCATAGCATTTCGTCGAGCACGTCCAGTGCGTGCACTGGACGCGCCCAGAGCGCGCGTATTGCAGCCACGCGGCCGAGCCGACACGCTGGCCCCCTGGCTTTGGCCCACACAGCAGCATCACGCCACGCGCTCCCCTTCTCTCAGCTACACGCCAAGCCGCCCCTCGCCGCGCCCGGCAGGCCAAGCACTAGCCGCCGCCGCCGCCCGACAGCCCTGCGCCGTGCAGCGCCACCAAAGCCACCCCGGCTCGCCACCTTCCCCTGTGAGCAGTGCGTGCTCATCCGCAGCTTCGTCCCCTAGCGCTCGTTGCCGCCACGTCGCCCTAGCCACTGAGAGGCGGATCGCCGGAGAGCTTATCCACGGCCGCCGTGGAACCGACCTCGTCGCGCTATAAATGGACACCCCGAGCCCCTCTGAGCACGCACGCGACCTCAGACCACCCCTATGGCACTCTCCTAGCTCGCATTCGACCCGGGGAAGCCTCCTTCCTCATCTTCGGCAACTCCTGCCGCCGCCACCGCCCCGGCCAATCCGGCACCTCCAGTATCTCCCACTCTCCGTTGTCTCCACGAAGAGCCCCCTCATCCTCCCGTGAGCCATTCACCGTACTCAATTTTGTTCGGGAGCCAACGCCACCACAAAATCACTTTGCTCCCGAGGCCACCTCCGCCGAGAAGCTCGCCGCCGGCAGCTCCCTCCGTCCCCACCTACCTGGCGACCGTCGGGAGGACCGCCCTGGAGTGGCGGATCTATCCCCGCTCTCTGAGCCCCGCGGGGAGCCGCCGTTCGCCGGCGACGATCGCCGTTGCCTCGCCTCCGTTCGGGCAGAGGAAGAGGAGGGAGGGATAGACTGGTCAAACCTGACCAGTGGGCCCCTTGGACCCACTGTCAGTGACCCTACGCCTATCCACGTTGGTTAAGTGAAGGCGTATTTTCCCCAGTACGCTTTCCCCGCTCCGAAAACGTATTCCCTTCCGAAACGTTTTCTTTTCTGTTTTATTTTAAAAACAGATTTGACCACAACTTTGACTGGTTATAACTTTTTAAATATAACTCCAAATGAGTTGATTCTTTTTCCTACCTTCCTCAAATTTGGTCTAGTTTATTTTAAGATTTATTTGAAAAATTTTCAAACAACTTTTTGGTTCTGTTTTTGAAATGTCTGTTAATTCAAATATATTTTTAAATAGGATTTTGGGGAGAGAGAAGAAGCTTTCAAAAGTTTTGGAGAGCACCTCACCCCTCCACACATTGAAGGCAAGCATTCTGAACCCCGGCATAATATTTTTGGTGTGATCGTTGATACATTTATAACACCACCGCATTTCGAAGGACTTGTTATTTCATGTGATATGATCATATGCATGGGTGCATGTTGTTGATTTCCATGCTGTTGGAAATGGACACACTTGTGATTATAATCACCCTCATATGCCTTGCATGCATATCGGCAGGAACCCGGGGAAACCTCTGCCTTGGGTAGGCATGAGTTTGTCGCCGGTCTCCGTCGGGACGGTTATGTCTGGTATGGCATGGTAAGGCGATATGAGAGGTGACTCTGATGGATGAAATATATGCGTCATGCTAATCATGCAGGGAATACTTGAACCTCCTGAGTCGATCATAGATCGAGTCTTGTTCCAGTAACCCCCTTACTTGTTTCGTACTACCACTCGTCTCTATAGCAAGTAGAGTACGGTTCAGTAAGTTGTCAACCTCTTTCCAGCACACACCGTACAGAGAGGCCATGGTGGAAGATAACGGTTGTAGCTGGTAGGCAGGCCACCTGGTCCGGGGGCATGGGTGTTTCCGGTTGGGACCGAGAGGGGAGGCCACCCCTTAGAGCGCGCAATATAAATTTGATCCCATGCTACGCGAGGTTGTAGCCTCCCCACTTAGAGTTTTCTTAACAGGTGTCGTGGGTGATTCCAGACACGTGTGAGATAAGCTGGTGTGTGCAAGTTAGGTGTGTTTTCAACAAAAAGACCGTAGACGGAATTAGTCCTGCTGGACTAGAGAAATCCGTTACTCGTGGGTAAAGAGTACACCCTCTGCAGAGAATAAACCTATTCGAATAGCCGTGTCCATGGTTAAGGATTACAGTCTGGGATGGGTCAGGTGTCGGTCTTAGTGTCGGTCTTCGGAGGTGAAACTGTTAACCAGAAAAATGGAATTACTACTCGTGACTTGTGATATCTATGATTATTATTATTGTTGACTAACCCGTGATATTATTATCGAGTATCTCTGGGATGGTTCTATCTCCAGGGATATTCATTATGATTGTTTCTTTTAAAGCCCTTTTATGTGGCGTCGCTCAGACGCCCGACTGTGGCTTTTCTTTTAAAGCCCTTTATGTGGCGTCGCTCACACGCCCGACTGTGGCATTTCTTTTAAAGCCCTTTATGTGGCGTCGCTCAGACGCCCGACTGTGGCATTTCTTTTAAAGCCCTTTATGTGGCGTCGCTCCAACGCCCGACTGTGGCATTTCTTTTAAAGCCCTTTATGTGGCGTCGCTCAGACGCCCGACTGTGGCATTTCTTTTAAAGCCCTTTATGTGGTGTCACTCAGACGCCCGACTGTGGCATTTCTTTTAAAGCCCTTTATGTGGCGTCGCTCAGACGCCCGACTGTGGCATTTCTTTTAAAGCCCTTTATGTGGTGTTGCCCAGACGCCCGACTGTGGCATTTCTTTTAAAGCCCTTTATGTGGTGTCGCTCAGACGCCCGACTGTGGCATTACTTGTTATTTATTTCATAAATTTTAAGGCTACTCTGTTATTGAAATTTTATAAATAACTTGCTTGCACGCATCCGAGATTTATTTATCTTTGTGACTGACGTCATGAGCATAAAATATTTTCAGCACATCATTGTTATATTATACCTGTATTCATAATGTTTGCGAGTACATTCAAAGTACTCACTGGCTTGTCCCTGGCTATTGTCTTGGCCAGATTTTGCTCGCACGGAGAAGAGCGACGCGATGCCAGCCCCGGAACCCACTCAATGGAGATAGCAGCCTCGCGAAGATAGGAATTAACCTGGTCAGCTGTTCCCGTGCGAAATGGAGTCCCATAGACACTGATGTTTCACAACCCGCTTCCGCCATCAACCACTAGAAACCATTTGTTGTACTCACAGGCCAGAATGGTCTTGTACTACATATTTCGTATTTTGCTTGAAGTTTCTGTATCAAGTTGGAGCCTCATCAGCTAACAGTAATCCTGGGGCTGATGAGCACGACGGTCTTTTCTGGAAATTTATTACCCGGAAAACCCGGTCGTGACATTTTGCAAGGTGGATATCATTACATCAACATTACATAATAGATGGGGATACATACATAAGGCATACAATGCCACACGAATACAACATCATCATACATCAGAGCACCATCCGACTACGAATGAAACAAAAACAGGAACTCAAACGACATCCACCCTGCTAGCCCAGGCTGCCGACCTGGAACCTATCCCCTGATCGAAGAAGAAGCAGAAGAAGAACTCCAAACAAGCAAACATCGCTCTCACGTCATGATCATCGCATAACCTGTACCTGAAACTGTTGTTGTAGTAATCTGTGAGCCACGAGGACTCAGCAATCCCATTACCATGGGTATCAAGACTAGCAAAGCTTAATGGGAAAGGAAGGGGTAAAGTGGTGAGCTTGCAGCAGCGACTAAGCATATATGGTGGCTAACAATATGCAAATAAGAGCGAGAAGAGAGCAAACGGAACGGTCGTGAAACTAGCAATGATCAAGAAGTGATCCTGAACTCCTACTTATGTCAAACATATCACAGAAACCGTGTTCACTTCCCGGACTCCGCCGAAAAGAGACCATCACGGCTACACACACGGTTGATGCGTTTTAATTCGGATCTGGTGTCAAGTTATCTACAACCGGACATTAACAAATTCCCATCTGCCTATAACCGTAGGCATGGCTTTCGAAAGATTATACCCTGCAGGGGTGTCCCAACTTAGCCCATGACAAGCTCTCGCGATCAATGAAGGATATACCGTCTCCCAGTAAGACCCGATCAAACTCGGAATCCCGGTTTACAAGACATTTCGACAATGGTAAAACAAGACCAGCAAAGCCTCCCGCTGTGCCGACAAATCCCGATAGGAGCTGCACATATCTCGTTCTCAGGGCACACCGGATGAGCCAGACGTCGGGTTGGCATAGACCCTGGTTGCCCAGGGGGCGCCGGACATCGCTCAATTTGGACCAACACTTAGACAAGCACTGGCCCGGGGGGGAGTAAAATAAAGATGACCCTCGAGATGCGTGACTCCCAAGGGAAAAAGGGCTAGGTGAGGCAAATGGTAAAACCAATGTTGGGCATTGCTGGAGGAGTTTTATTCAAAGCGAACTGTCAAGGGGGTCCCATAAATCACCCGACCGCGTAAGGAACGCAAAATCCGGGAACATAACACCGGTATGACGGAAACTAGGGCGGCAAGAGTGGAACAAAACACTAGGCAAAGGACCGAGTCTTCCACCCTTTACCAAGTATATAGATGCATTAATAATATAAGAGATATTGTGATATCCCAACCAAAATCCTGTCCACCATGGAGAAATCTTCAACTTCACCTACAACTAGCAACGCTATAAGAGGGGCTGAGCAAAAGCGGTAACATAGCCAAACAACGGTTTGCATAGGAAAGGTGTCAAAGGTTAGAGGTTCATGGCAATTTGGGATGGCTTGATAAACAGGTGATAGGTAGCGCAGCATAGCGATAGAACGAAGCAACTAGCATAGCAATGATAGTAGTGAGATCCAGGGTAGCGGTCATCTTGCCTGAAATCCCGCAAGGAAGAAGAACGAGTCCATGAAGAAGACGAACGGATGAAGCCGAACCAAGCGTAGACGAATGAATCCTCACGATCGCAACGAAACAGGAACTATCGAAAAGAAGCACACAACATGGTAAACACACCACACATGAGCAAGGCATGATGCACAACAAGCATGATGCATGACAAGGCTACATGAAGCTACTCATGGCAAGAGATGGTGCAAACAAGAGCAACACATCAAGGCAAGTTTAAATGAGGCCGGGAACAACATATAACAATACCGGTAAGTCCTCATATGCATATTTCGAAATTGGTCCAGATCTGAATAAACATTATGTTCAAGTAGTTAAACAACAAGTTAAGATACACCAAGATGATCTACACGAGATTCTAGTCAAGTTACATATAAAGTTCATTTAGTTCGGAGCTAAAGCCTAGAAGATATGAGCAAAACAAGTTAAACATGGCATTGATGCAAAATGCACCCAAACATCAAGCAAACACACCAAAGCATGGATGCAACATGATAATATGAAACTACATGCAATTCTAAGCAAGTTTCATATAGACCACACTCAAAACGGAGCAACGGTTCAACACACACACATGAAACAAGTTTAAAGGACAAGCTATCCAAAACAGCGACTAGGCATATTGCAAGCATCAAAACAATATGCTACAACACCCCAACATGATAATAAAAGGCATGGACATGATTTACAGGTGATGCATTACAAAACATGAACACTGAGCTATCTCCAGAAATCACTAGAACATGCTCAAACACACATGGTAAGATTGCAAGTAATAACAATTTCAGACTTTGCAGAAAATAACATCAGGTTGCAATGTTTAGAGATATCAAACAACATGTTACAGGAACTTATCATGGCAAATAAAGGCATGGCATGATACTAATAAATGCATAGAACAAGAGTCCCTTACTGACCATAAGCCAAAAAGGATCAGAAAATATGATGGCACCCACGTAAACATGGCAAGTTATATTACAGATTCAAACATGGCAGAAACAAAATTATGAAGGCATGTTCATGAGCTTGTGCAACTCACTACAGAGCAAAACATGGCATGGCAAGGCAACCAACAGTAAGAAGACATGTTTGTGAAGCTAAGCATGGCAATAGCAAGGTCATAGGGTGCATGGATCACTAGCAAAACGCATGGCAACAACTGAACTTAATGTTAACAAGGCTGACAACAACATTATGAAGCAACTTTGGAGCAAGATATGAACAAGATACAGCAGGCTATAAATGCAACAAGGGGCATCAATGGATAGAGCATGACATGTAGAACAAAGCACATTTAGTGAACATCTCCAGATTATGCATAGAATGATTTGTAGAACCAGGTTTACATAGCATCGCAAAATAACAGATTCAGCCTAGCAAAACAGTAACAGCAAGTACACTACTTAACAAGCTCGATTCACTCACCACAACTCATTGCATGACAAGATAAGCATAGCATCAGTAAGAAGACATGTTTATGTAACAAACCAAGGCAAGAACAAGTTCATAGCATGCAAGGATCAACTACAACAACCTTGGCAAAATTGAATAACAAGTAAACAATCTGCCAGGAAACATTTTGAAGCAAAAGTAGAGCACGAAAATGACATGCTAGACTACTCCATAATTTCAACCAGGGGCATGAATGGATATACAATAACCTAATGTTCAAAACATCCTTACTGAAGTATCTCAAAATATGCATGGATCTCTCTGTAGCATCATGTTTACATGGCATCAAAATAACAGCAGAACAGGGACTAAAATCAGCAACATCACGATGCCTAGTTTGCATGCTTGTGCTAGTCACCACATTGATCACAAAAATACATGGTAAGCACCTCTGTAAAGATGGCATGACATGGATCAAAACACATGTAGACATAAACCTCATAGGATGCACTCATCAAACATGGCAAAAATGACAAATGAGCTCGTTCTGTTAACAGACAACAGAAAACATTATGAAGCACTCTTGCAACAATGATTCAGGCATCAAGATGACCTCAAATGAATATGATGCAATGGAATGAAATGATGTACTCGTCGAGGTGAACAATTTTCATATTACACGCACGAAACGGAGCTACGGATGCAGAGATACGATGTGATGAATAGGGCATGAAAATTACACAGACTGGGGACTTAGACAAATTTTGGAGGGGGGAAAGTCAACCTTGTTGGATCTCAGATCCTGATCGGCCGGAGCGGATCGAGGCGGGCCGGGCTCGGGCCGGAGCTCTCGCCGGAGTTGAGGAGGGAGAATGGGCCAGCGAGGTCGGGGCGACCGGAGGACGTCGGCGGCGGGCCGCTCAAGGCCGGGCGGCGCGACCGCGGTCAGGGACGGGCGGCGCGACGC
>NC_041381.1:144831377-144839842 GCF_002162155.2 Triticum dicoccoides
GGGGACGGCGATCAGCGGTGGGGCGCGCGGGGCAGGCGCGGGCCGGCGGCGGCGCGGGCGACGGGGCGCCACGTGGCGGGAGCTGGTTGGCTGCGGGGGCGAGGGCGGATGTGTCCGGCTATGGCTGGACGCGTACGGTGGCGGAGAGGGAAAAATCTAGGGTTTCGTCTGCGAATTCATTCACAAATTTCCGGGGAGGGGCTAGTTTTATAGGTAGAGGAAGCTAGGAGAGTCCAAATGAGGAGCGGTTTTCGCCCACACGATCGTGATCGATCGACCGAGAGCATGGAGGGGAGTTAGATGGGTTTTGGGCCAATTTGGAAGGGGTGTTGGGCTACAAAGAGAAGGAGGCTTTACGGTTACCCGGTTAACCGTTGGAGTACCAAACGACCTCCAAATGGCACGAAACTTGACAGGCGGTCTACCGGTGCTATACCAAGGCCGCTTGGCAAACCTCGGGCCATTCCGAGAAAGTTTAACACCCACTCACGAAAAGAGAGAAGAGGGGGATGCCGGATGACATAGGAGTGCCGGATCGCAAAACGGACAACGGGGAAAAGGCTTGGATGCATGAGACGAACACGTATGCAAAAATGAAATGCACATGATGACATCATAAAATGCAACACACAAGCAAAAGACGTAGCAAGAGCGGCGAATAACTAGCAGACACCTGGTGCATCGGATCCGGGGCGTTACAATTTTGCGGGCCATAATGGGCCGACCCAGGTAAAGGCCCACAAGATATTTGTGTGGCATAATGGGCCAGCCCAAGTAAAGGCCCACAAGATTCTTGCAGATCATAATGGGCTGGCCCAGCTAAAGGCCCACGAGATTTTGCCGATATTAATGGGCCGGCCCAGCTCTAGGCCCACAAGATTTTGACGACCCTAGTAGGCCGGCCCATTAATTGGCTACCAGGTTTTGGGCCAAATGCCGGCCCATATTTGGTCCAGTCCATTAATGGCCTGCCACGTTCCGGGCCTAATAACGGCCCATATGAGATCCGGCCCATTAAAATCCTACCACGTTCTGGGCCAAATTATGGCCCAGATCAGGTTCGGCCCTTTAAGAGGCTTTGGGCTAAATTATGGCCCATATCAGATTCGGCCCGTCAACCGGACGCTATGCTTTTGGGCCCACTTGCTAAAGGCCCATTTAGTAATTCGGCCTGATATTAGTTTCGGCCTGTTAAGGGCCCGTTTAACATTTCGTCCCTATATTAATTTCGGCCTGTTAAAAGTCCGTCATATAGTTGGGCCTAACTACGGCCCGGTTTGCATCCGGCCTGCTCGCAGTCGATATCTGATTGGGACAAACAAGGACCGAGACAATTTTGGCCTGTTAAAAGCCCGTGATTTGATTCGCACATTCATGGGTCGGGGTCCATTTCGGGCTGCTGCCGGCCCGTGAGCTGTTCGGCATGTTTCAGGCCCAACCTACTGCTCAGCCACCTAAAAGCCCATTGAGTTTTCTTGCGAAAAGAGGGCCGGGGTTTACTCGTCCTATTAAAGTCCCTTATCTACTAGTGGGCCAATTTACTTTTGGCCGTTTAATGGACCAAGATGACGGGGCCCATGATGCGGATCATACATCGTGATTGCATGACGGCCCGATTATGTACCGTAATTTTACGGTTTGGCCGTTTTACTGCGAAGACAGGATATATATACAGTAAAATAACTGCAGCATCGTGAATAAGGAAAAACCTAGACTATACAATAAAGAAATTACGGCATATTACATCCACTAGGCATCAAAGTTCGCCACTATGATAATAAAGCATAAACAGATAGCAGATTACATACACTGGGCATCAAATATCGCCACCAGTGCAAATAAACACGCCGACAAAATAATATACAAAACCGACAACACTTAAATAGAGTTCAAGAAAGGTTAGCCCTGCTGGGGAGCTGCAGCGCAAGCAGCTGAGCAAGATGATGAGACTGCGCTTGTTCAACACTTATATCTTCCTCACTCTGAAAGATAAACAAGCAGACAGATGACAGGATTTGCACATAAAAGTATTAGTGCTGATAATTCATCACATTTCTTACTGACGAATAAAGTGACACAGTTTAAAATTGCATTAACACAATATGGTATTGTTCAGGTTAAGACATGGCAGGAAATGACATTGTGAAGGAGTTGGCAGCTTCATGACACCACTGGATTACAAATCAAGAACTCATAGGTATCAATGGTTAGTGTGCTGTCAATTTATCCCATTTCAGAATGGCAAATAAAGAGACAGTTTAAATAATAGTAGAATGATATGACATTGTTCATAGTTAAGACATTGCAGAATATGACATTGTGCTATAGTGGGTAGGTTCACCACACTACTGGATTACGGATGAAGAACAGAAGAATACATGCAGTGCAAAAGAAGATCACTTGCTCTGTATAGTTTAATTTACATGGTATGAAGAAGGAAGTTGGTTGTACAACTGAAACCTTAAATTGAGAAGGACAAACTTTTGTTTATGAACTACATAATAAACTTTAAACATGCAATTTGATGCAAACACCAAAAATAAACATCTGTTGCTGTCATGCCTAACCAAATATACACAACAAAGTTTGAAGGCTTGAGAAGGACAAACTTACATTACTGGTGAAGACAGGCTCTATAAAGCCCTTGTCCAAGATGATGAGGGGGGAGGGGGCAATTCAAGAAGTTTAGCACGGAATCTTCTTCGTAAGCATTGCCTTTATTCTACATTTTGTTAAGAGTAAATATAGATGTCATAATATACGAAAAAATGGAGAATATTTAAGATAAGATGAAGAGTGATGCTACATAACCAAGTAGCTATAAATGTATGTGCAGCGATACAGGAAAAAGGCATAGCCAAGAGCAATGCACATCTAAACTTCTTCAGCACCAACCTTATGGTAAGAGTAAATATAGATCTGATGTGTAGAAAATGGAGGGCAAAGGAAAATAAGCTGCAGAGTGATGGTACATGAACAACTACCTGTCAATATAAGTACACTGATAAAGGACAACATGTACTTACAAGAACAATGCAGAGCTAAAAAAATTCATTGGCATTGTATATATTCTACACTAATGTAACCATTCATACAGATCAGATAATTTGGAGCGAACAATTGATAAGCAAGCTATCATGCATATTGCTGTCACATAATGAACCAGGTAGGTATGCAAGTATAGTGATACAGGACAACAGGTACTAACAAGAGCAAAGCAGCGGGCAGCATATTTGCGATATCCTGTCGTTCTTTTCAATCCGCAATTCTTCTTCGAGCAGATTTCCTGCAAAAAAGATCTGTAAGGCACAAGCGGGAAAGTAGAAGTTCAAATTGTCATGTGATTTCATAGACAGTACCTCATCCTGGGAATGAGACCAGTGCATCACAAGGTTTTTCCATTCAATGTCTTCTAAAGTTAGCACATGAGATTTCACCGGAAATTCGTTTGTAGACTTGCCATCAAAGTGTGATTTCCTCAGGTAACACCGATACTGCTGCAATGCTTCCTTGAAAAGCACAAGCAAGCTTTGCTCGTCATGACTATCCAGATTGACCCTCGCCTAGTTACAACAATGTAATGTAAATCATTGATGTGTTCAATCAGTAGAAAACAGGAAAATAATAACCATGAATAATAGCAGTTACACGTAAGTTGGACAGGAAGATGTGAAAATGGTGTTTGTCTTCACTATAATCTTCCCGTGATGGGAATATATGCATGTAGTACCTAACAACATTGAAAGCATTGTCTTTTAAACTGGGAATAAATGGAATGGGGTTCCAATCTGCAGGAATTGGCTGTCTCTGCAGTTGAAATAGGTCTTCGGCTGGTGGACTTGCTGTACTTTTTGCTGGAGTGGGATTTTTCTGTGGTACGGCTGGTGCTATGGCGGATGAAATCGGTATACGTTTTGCTGGAGTGCAGGTGCTGTGTGGTGGGACTAGTGGTGTGGCCAGTGAAGTATGGGTACAATCTGCTGGAGTCGGTCCTACGTTTTGTGTCACTGATTGTACAACACATATATGTGGGGTGCTGTCTGATTTCTCCGGCACCACCACGTTTTTCAAGGACTTTGCTGGTGCTCCTTCAGGTTCGGCAATCACCCTCTTCCTTTTTGATGTCTGATGCACAAGATCAACATTTGAGTGGAAAAACATGGTATGATGACAGATGGAATATGTATTGATAAAGGATGGGCATGGCATCTCGACATATATGATGAGTAAACTAAGCAGATGGCGGTGCAACAAAGTAGAAGAAATGCAAGACAACATATGCAAGATACAAACAATCAATAAAACCTTGCCAAATTAGAATAGGCACCTTGATGGGTGAACAGGACAGACCATCTGCCTTTGACTCCTCGAGGTTAGAATAGTCATTAGGATGATATTCTGAACAAGAATCAACAGGTGGGGAGCGTATGAGTTTCATTGCATCCAGAATGGCACTCTATGCCTTGGTGCCAATTTTGTAAGTCATTGCAGTGTACCACAATATTCTTCTGATGCGCGGATTATGATATTCACAGTAATTGCGTATAATATCTGAGAACCATGAAAATATAAATAGTTATGAGATTATCTTTGTAATGCAGATGATATTCTAATATAGGGGTGCCCCTGTAAACACTTTTGTGCTATCACTGGATTCTGATGAGAGAGCTCATGTGTGTTGTAATATGGTGCGTGCATTTATATAATCTGGCACAAGTACACAAAAAAATAGGCTCCATAAGTAAGGATAGTTCGCAGATGATAGGTTCATAATATACTGTATAGAGAGTTTATTGCCAAACCATGATAACAAGAGCACACAGCAACTAGGCAGATCATAGTGTACATAATAGGGGTACACCATAACCACGATATATAAATCGGGAAAGTGGAACTGGCTTGAAAATACGGTGTTGTATTGCTGCTAGTAATTGAAAGCCTATCGATCACGTACATGCCAACTCTATCAGCTGTTGACTGCAGATGTCCCTGCGCCCCTTCCTGACAAGGAACATACTGTACATACTAAATACAGAATAAACAATGCGGAACATGTTAAAGAACAGAAGAGGAAGCGTATTCTTGAGGTTCCGCTTCATTGCATACAATGTTGGTTGCCCACTCATGATGAATCACAGCGCCCAAAGAAATGCAATTCCATGATGTCTCTCTATATGTGGCAATTTTGAACAAGAGTCATTAGGATCATATTCTGAACAAGAGTCAACATGTGGGGTGTGTATGAGTTTCATTGCATCCAGAATGGCACTCAATGCCTTGGTGCCAATTTTATAAGTCATTGCAGAGTTTAGCTTCAAGAGTGGACTGCTGCTAGTGCGACACAAAGCAACTACACAGATCATAGTGTAGATATAATGGGAAAACCTTAAGCATCATAGTAAAATTAGGAAAGTGGAACTTGCTGGAATATATGTGCTAGTATTGCCGGTATGGCTAGAAAGGCTTCGGTTACCAGCTCTCTTCAAGTGAAGGTGCGGTACTGTTAATATCAGTGTAACTCTCAAAGGTGACACAGCTCCCCACATTTCCTTGCTATTCTTATAGGATTCAAGTGGGCAGGCCACTACAAATCCTATTCCTATGTTTACAAAATCCTACGAATCAAAGAGGCTCAAAGTGTCCATCACAACCGACCCTATAGACCTCTACACTTCAAATGTCCCTGCTCATCTTCAGTACAAGGAACATACTGTACTACTATCATACTCCATCCATTCCAAAATATAGGTCTTGGTAGAGATTTCCACTATGGATCACATACAGATGTATCCAGATACATTTTAGTGTAGATTCACCCATTTTGCTCCATATGTAGTCCATGGTGGAATCTATACAAAGACTTGTATTTAGGAACGAAGAGAGTGCAAATTAAAGAAGAACGGAAGAGGAACATGGTAAAGAAGAGCAAGCAGATTTTGGATAATAAAATGTTGGTTGCGCAGTGCCCACACATGATGAACCAGAGCGCATTAAGAACACAACTCCCAGCTGTCTCTCGACCATTTCAGGTAGTTGGATGAAGATCCTACCTCTCCTAACCCTTCTTCTTCCTCGTCTCTGATTCTTCCCATACAGAACACCGCACGGGCCACCGGCCGGACCACCGCCCCCCACCGCCTGTGTTCCTCCGCCACCCCCACTCCCCACCTGCGTCGAGTTTTCTTCGTTTGGCGAGGCCCCAAAAAAACCCGAGCCCCTTCGTTCGCATGGGCCAACTCTGGCGAGCTCTATAAAATCGACTGACCCAATTTTGAAATTTAGTATACTGTGATTTAACTAGTGTGGAATATAAAAGGGGAAAACCATAAGCATTGGGAGTGTAGTGTTGAGCGTGCCATGGCGGATCTGAAGGTGCAAACCGGACAAAGGCAACTTCGCAACCAAGAGAAGAAATCAGAGTAAAGCAGTGGTGATCTATTTTCTTGCTGCGGTAAATAAGTTGAACAGATACGAAAGAGTACCGCCTCTGGTGCGGCGCCGTGTATGCATCTGCTGAGAATTTGTCGGTGCTGCGGTAGCGATGGCTGTCGGCGGTGTGGAAGCAGATCTAGGAGGGTAGACGGTGGCGGCAGGGCGCGGTGGACGAGACGGTCATAGGAGCGGCACCGGCAAGGTGGACGACAGCGGGGATGAAGCGAGAGGACGGGATGCAAGGATACCGGTCCGAAGCCGTGGATGAGAGAGGTCGATCTCTTGTAATGGACGGTGGTGTCGGGGTCTTAGCTCCATCATGGTAGAGGAGGCCGGCAGTGGATGGGGTGGCGGACGTCGGCGGACGGAGGAGGCTGGGGTGGAGAGGGTGTTTTGGCACCCACAGAGTATGAATGGGGAAAAGGGAGGTAGAGAGGAAGGGGGGAACCATGTATTCAGGGCGCGCTTGTCTCAAATGCGAGGAAATTTACAAACTTAGCCCCATTTCAAATTTCCTACTACATCACAACAATATTAGTTGGTTGGGGATAGGACGGTAATCTCGCATACACCGAATATTTTCCGACGAGAGTTTGTTTTTGGCGCCCACCATGTATGAATATGAATCGGGGAGGGAGTCGATTTCGGCCGAGGACACACTGTGTTTTGGCACCCACCGTGTATGAATCCGGGTGAGAGCCGGTTACATCTCGTTTGGGTGAAATTACAAACCTACCCCTATCAAAACCTATAGAAATCTAGCAGATAGGCTTTGCGTGGCAGGGATATGCAGTAGTAATTTCCATCTCGCAGATTTTGGTTTCGGGCGGTTACTGCGACTTTCCCCGTTTCATTCAAATTTTGCAGAGTGCATGTTTACCGTGCCAACTCAATTCGAATCCCATTTGTATTCTATTTTTTCGGGCGGGATCCATTTTCAATTGGAATTACATTCTATATACATCATTTTTATATATATACTTTCAAAAGCACAACAAAGAATTCTGCTCCTTTATATGTATAATATGATTTACAAATACAATGATCTCAAAATCTTAAGGTTGAATTCAAAAAAAATTTAACCAAATTATGTTCTACTAAAATGTATGGATCAGTAATATCTACATATTAAATAACATAGATGTGCGTGAATTCATATGAGTATGCATGTTTGATAGATCAATTTTGGTTCGAGTATGGTTTACATGTATCATCATCTCGAATTCAAATATTTGAATCCCTTTTATGTTCACTCCTTTCACGCCCATCTCTCTCGCACGCATGCTCCTTCATGTAGGTATCACTCTCTTTTCTCCAGCTCACCCGCGCGCTCACTTCATGTTCTCCTATCCTCGCAAACATGGTCTCTCGACATCTCCCTTAAGAAGTGTCACACTCTCCCTATCATTATACATTACACGGTTTTTATTATCTCTCACGTCTCTACTGTTCTCTGGTATCACCCGGTACCTAAGCTTTCTTTTTCACCGCCACACACACAGTCTCCACTCGTCTTTCACTTTGTCTTTCTCTCTCTGGGATTCTCTCACACACCCTATATGTCTCTAGATATGACTCATATCACTAAAATTACTCTCTCTCTCTCTCATGTAGACACAACATTTGTTGCGGTCTCCTTTTCGTCTCCATGCCAGACTGACACTATTCATTTGTTTATCAATGAGACAACCCCCAAAATCTCTCTCTCTCTCTCACAGACACACACACGCAACTCCTACTTCCACTCCCCTTCTTGACTACCGTCTCTCTCTCTCACACACAAAACTCTCGCTTTCGCACCCCGACTCGTATTTCTCTCACAAACATTTACCGACTAGCCTCTAGATAGGTTTATACACCCGCACACTCGTGCTTCCACTCCCCTTCCCGACTACCGTCTCTCTCTCTCACACACACACAAAACTCTCGCTTTCGCACCCAGACTCGTATTTATCTCACAAACATTTATCGACTAGCCTCTAGATAGGTTTATACACCCGCACACTCTGCTTCCACTCCCCTTCCCGACTACC
>NC_041381.1:144840313-144854788 GCF_002162155.2 Triticum dicoccoides
CGCACCCCGACTCGTATTTCTCTCCCAAACATTTATCGACTAGCCTCTAGATAGGTTTATAAACCCGCACACTCGTGCTTCCACTCCCCTTCCTGACTACCGTCTCTCTCTCACACACACAAAACTCTCGCTTTCGCACCCCGACTCGTATTTCTCTCACAAACATTTACCGACTAGCCTCTAGACAGGTTTATACACCCGCGCACTCGTGCTTCCACTATCGCATACATGTCTCTCTCCCGCTCCTTGTATCTATGTAGATTTTTCTTCCCTTCTTGAGACACGCCCTCTCGATCATGCACACACACAATATCGCCTCATTTTAAGCTGATACCTATCACACACACACTCCTTGTGTCTTTTTCACACATGCACTCCGTCCTCCTCCACTCTCCCTCTCTCTCACACACACATGGGCTTTTTGCAACAACTAGCAAGATGCCGATGCGTTGCATGGAACATCAAGATGCATTTGTATAATTAGTTTATCTTGTGGGGGGAAAGGATGAACGAGGGAAGGCCTTATTTGCAAATGTGGTGAGGGGTGTGGGTATCTTTTTGCAAAATTGCCACAGTTTCCTTCCTATCCGTCAGATATAGACCAGACGGGCTATATTGCAGGATGGCAGGCACACCATCATCACCGACAATTCTTTTTATACAAGTAGGGATAAAAACAGAGTTGGTGTTGATGGTGGGCCTGCCATCCTGCAATGTAGGTCATCCGATTTATATCTCACGGATAGGAAGGAAAATATGGCAATTTACCCGCCTCATCACCACATTTGTAGATAAGGCCTTCCCTCGCTCATCCTTTTCTCCCACAAGATGCAACGCACGGGCATCTTGCTAGTAAGAGTAGAAATTAGACATATACCACTTCTCAAATCTTGAAACCAACAACTTTCCTCCCTTATCTCATCAAAACCGCCAAAGGAATATATCTTGAGTGAAACATAACATATTTTTAGTGATATACGTATTTCAAAACTAGACTTTTTTTTCTATCAAATCGGTGAATATGTATTATTCTACTTTGATCATGTGGAAACGCATTGGCACATTGCTAGTAGTTATTATAATTTTTTGGACACTAGACAAACGGTGGAGTACATATATGAAGAGAAGAGGCACACACACGCGGTCGGCCTCTTGCTGTCTCGCGCACATAGTGTTACGTAAAGGCGACATTAACAAATAAACTCTAAAACCCTAGGTGCACGATTGCTGCATTCGCGGGTACCGGGTACGTGGTGGAGCACCTTTGTAGGAATAGTCAGCTCACGTGATAATTTGATCTGTAGGAGTTGATGGTCGGGACCACAGGTGAACGACTTGGAGGCGATGGCTCGCCAGTTGCCACAGATCGAGTAGCCACGTTTAAAATATCATTTTTTAGCAGGGTTAAGAGTTCCGATTTTCAATGGCACGTTATAAGTACTAAGTAGTTTTTAGAACGATTGGTATGGAGCGAAAATGGAATTCATAGTACTACGTACCTCCTTGGCGTATGGTTGTATGGGTTTATGTTGCGATATGTTGAACCTGGTAGTTCTAGGGCAAATACTATGGTTTAGATTTAGATGCTGGTTTTTAGTAATGAAAATCGGAAGGGGAAGCCCTTCTTTGATTTTTTTAAAAAACTTCTACCTCCATTCTGGTTACTAGTCTCCATCGTATTTTGGGTCAAAATTTGTCCATGAATTTTACTTGTAAAATGTGAATGGAAAACGAGATTTTGTTATACCCAAAAAAAGGACTGGAGGGGTGGTTGCTCTGACACGGACGTGACCTCTCATAGTGCAGGCATTGGACCGGCGCACCGGCCAAGAGGGCCCACTCGCTGTAGGCCCGGCTGAGCACGCCTCCTCGCCGCGTGCAACCAGCTTAAGACTACTTCGTCTGTTATTGTTTGGAAAGTAATTGCTGTTATTACATGGCCCGAAAAAAATATTTTGTGCCACATTAGTAGATGCACGGACATCACAACAGGCATGCTGACTGGATAAACATTTGAACCTAGCTATTATGAAGGAAATTTTGTATTGACACCAGTTTTAGATAGCAGGAGATGCCTAGCCTGCTCTGCCTCTGCTAACTTATTTCTCGCTTCTTCCATCTCTTCTTTGGCTTGGGTGAAGAGAGCATCTGATTGTTCTTTTCACTTCTTCAGGAACTCAGCTACATTCTCAAGGGCTACTGCATGCTTTCTTTCAGCCTTTACTAGAGCCATGAGGACACGAAAAGCTGACGACTCCACCTGGCTTATGTGTAATCCAGCATCATCTGGGAATTTTCACCTTGTGTCTAATCCAGCATCATTAGGGAACTGGCATCTTGTGTGTAATCAAGCCTCGTTTTGGAAGCATGATCCCGAGGTTGACCATACTTCCCTCCTCAAAGGAACTGCATCCTGACATGAAGTTACTTCTTTTTAGATCAATACTCAGAGCAACCCAGATCCATTTAGTAGAAGCCAGAAAAACAGAACTCGGAGAAGTGAATTCGAAAGGAAAAAAATTAATATAAAAACAGACTACAAGGTGAGAACACCCACTTCCTACATCAAGCTAAAAGATAAAGCATTAGGACGATTAAGACTCTTCTTATTACACATCAAAGAACACAAGGCTTAAGAGAAACAGAAACTACAACGTATACACATCGAAGAACACGAGGCTAAACCAACTGTCGGTGTACTATAGTAGGGGTACCCTAGTATCCCGAACTTGTGCACGGGCAGTCGCAGCACCCTGCGGCCAGGCTTGCTGGGTGACCGCCAAGGTCCTCCGTGGTTCCTTTGGAGCCATTCAAGAACAAAGTATTCAAGCCAAGGAGACAAGGCCCCGGCAAGAGGAGCTTGCCGGGAAGGCCAACCAAGGCATCTCAAGGAGCTTGCCGCGACGCGCCACGCGTCCCGGCAAGGCCCGGTGAGCGACAAGCTTCCGGACGCGACAAGACAGCGACCACGGCAAGGCGCTTGCCGCGGCTAGCGACCACTCCGTGCCCGCGCTCCAGCACATCCACCAACGTGTCGCCCTGGGGCCTTTCCAGGCGCGCGTGGCGGGAGGCCGTGCGGCCAGCTGTGCACAGTGGCAAGCGGCGCTGACAAGATAGCCATCGTGGCAAGCGGTGGCGTCCCTGACGGTCCCTTTCTGCACTGTTTGGGCGACGCAGACGGGCATTTAATGCCTTTGTCCCCTGCCGTCAGGGTTAGGTAGAATACACTGTACAGGTAGCTGTACCAACCACAATTCCTTTTCCATTTTTACCCTTGTCTACGTTGCCACCTGTCAGTGACCCCTTGAGCATATAAAAGGAGGCCCATGCGCAACGTAGAAGGGGGGTCAAAGGCAGAAAAACACTCACGCTCGGCCTCGTTAGCAGCTAGTGTGTACTGTAGCACTCAGCGCTCCCGAGCAAGAACTCAATACAATCAGACAAGCAGCAGTAGGAGTGTTATCTCTCCGGAGAGCTCCAAAGCTGGGTAAACTGCTCGTGTGCTTCGCCTCGATCCGCTCTTCGTGCGATCTCCGCCCCCCGCCGAACCGAAAGGGGCTCGGTCCGCCGGTCCCATAGGTGTTCGTGGATCAGTTTCCCCGACATCTTTGGCGCGCCAGGTAGGGGGTGTCGAGGTTGTGTGAACCTGATCCGGTGTTCTCATGAGCTAGATCTTCACCTTCTTCATCGACATGCCACCGAAGAAGAAGGCCTCGGCGACAGATGTTCCGTCCATGTCGATCCCACCACCACCGGAGCAAACGGGTGGTGGGGTAGACGTCGGCGGAAGAACGGACAACGACGACGGAGCTCACGGTGCTGCCAGGTCCAAGGACAAGGCTGCGCAGACCTCGGCGTCCGTACACGCACCGCGCCCATCTCAGGAGGCACGGGACCGACAGCATCATGGTATTCGCAGTACCATACGTTTGTTGGACCAAGATCGAGCTGGTGGGTCTCGGGGTGCTCAAGACCAGCATGCACGCCAACATGCTGGCACGAGCGAGACACGGTCGCCTGGACGGGATACTGCTCCTTCTAACATAGTTAGAAGTCCGAGCATCTCCCGCTCCTCGCGCCGTTCGCCACTGCCGCCCACCACTCCAGCAGAAGCTTTGGCGCGAGCTCAACTGCTTCTGGATTACCCTCCAACGTCAGACAAGATCGATGAATGGAGGGCCACCATTCAGAGTCTCATCGGCTATGCCAACGGCGACACTCCGCGACAGCCGAGTACATCGCTGCCGCGGCAGGACTGCCAGGCACGAGCTGATGGCGACGAAACCGGTCGGGGTGCAACCACCATGCACTCTCCACCCCGCAGGCCAAGATCGCCGACTCGCCGAATCCACATCAACAGCGACTCCACCGCATCATCAGATCCACGAGCTCGTCGCGATCAGCGCCAAGTTCTTCACGAACGACAGCAAGAAGACGCTCGAACTCGCATCGAGCGTCGAAGAGAAGCGCGGTGTCAATCCGACCAGCGCGCTGGGCCCTCTGTCGACATGCATGTGCCAGGGGAACCAGGCGACTTGCCGTACGCGGTAGGTTGCCCTGCGTTCACTCGTGAGCTGCGGCAAGTCCAGTGGCCCAGCACGAAGAATTTCAAGCCGGACGTACCAGAGAAGTACGACGACAAGTCGCATCCGTCGGAGTTCCTCAGCATCTACACCATCGCGGTGCAAGCTGTCGGGGGGCGGGACCACAAGATCCTTGCCAACTACTTCCCGCTGGTGCTCAAGCCCAACGTCAGATCCTGGCTCATGCACTTGCCGGACAACTCCATATCCTCTTGGGCAAACCTATGCCATCAGTTTGTCGGCGCCTTTACAGGCGGCCACAAGCCTCATGGCCAAGAGAGCGACCTTCATCTGCTCGCCCAGAAGGAAGGAGAGCCCCTGCGCAAGTACATTCAGAGATTCAGCCGCGTACAGCATAACATCCCAGATGTCCACCCTGCCGCGGTAATCAGCGCGTTCCATCAGAACGTGCGAAACCGCAGGATGCGGGAGGAGATGGCGATGTGCAAGATCAGAGACGTCAGTGAGCTATATGCCCTGGCCGACAAGTGTGCACGTGCTAAGGAAGGGAGGAAACTCCCCGGAGAAAATACAGAAGAAGGAGGATCTGATAGTGAGGATGCTGCCCCGGCAAAGAAAAACCGGCGGCGGAACAACAAAAAAAAGAAAGGCAGAGATGTGCTAGTCGTTGAGCAGTCTGGCAACGGAGGTGGTGCCAAGAAAGCCAAAGCTGGTAGCTCCAGCAAGGAGATTGCCGCGGGCACCAACTACCAGGCTGTGGCGGTCGCCGAGAAGTAGGACGGCACCAATAAGTAGTATTGCAAGATCCACCACACCAAGGGTCATGACCTCCAGAGCTGCAAGAAGGTCGAGCAGCTTGTCGAGCAGCAAAAGGCTGAATATGAGTGACGCGACAAGGAGAAGGCCCAGGAAGGTGCTGGAGGAGTTAGCAAGAAACGACCCGGCCAAGGAGGACGCCGCGGCAAGACCAAGCAGTGGCAAGGAGACAGACCTCCCCGCGGACGCGACAAGGATGAAGATGACGACGACGATGAAGATATGGATGATGACGAGACCGATGAGCAGGAGTTCCAGAAAGCCACAGAGGTCCTGTGTGTTGATGGTGGTGCTTCTCTGCATACTTCACACCGCCAGCTCAAGCAGTGAGTGCGGGAAGTCAATGCGGCAGAACCACCCATTGAGTCACGCAAGCCTCTGAAATGGTCCAGCACGCCTATCATCTTTGATATTGAGGACCACCCTGATCGCATAACTGTGGTCGGGTGCTTGCCGATGTTGGTTTCACCAACTATCCGCAACCTCAAGGTCACTAAGATGCTAGTTGACGGCGGGGCCGGCTTGAACCTAATCTCCTCCGCGGTACTCCAGAAACTCCAGATCCCTGATGGCGAGCTCGAAGAGACCGGCACATTCCAAGGAATCAATCCGGGAAGGAGCAAGCCGAAGGGAAAGATCACGTTGCCGGTGACATTTGGCAGCGAGTTGAACTTCAGGACTGAGAGGGTCACTTTTGACGTTGCTGACTTTCCATTGCCTTACAATGGGATACTCGACCGTCCATCACTTGCCAAATTCATGGAAACCTCTCACTACGCATACAACATACTGAAGATGCCAGGCCCGATAAGTGTCATCTCTGTCCGTGGCGACAAGAAGGATGCTCTTATCTGTGCCGACAAGATCTACCGGGAAGCAACAGCCGCAACGGATCGCAAGTCACTTGCCGCTGAAGCTCCCGGGGCGAAGAAGAAGACCAAGTCCGGCAAGAGTTCTCATGCCCAGTCCGGCAAGCGCACCTCTTCGGAGTGCTGCGCTACCGTCGAGGACGCACCATCGAGCTCCACCGGCAAGTGTAAGAAGACAATGACAGCTCCACCAGAGACCAAGAAGGTGTCCGCCAAGGAGGATGGCACTGGTGGTACCTTTACCATCAGTGCCACTCTCGACCCTAAATAGGAAAACGCGCTCGTTGCTTTCCTGCGGGAGAACGTCGACGTATTTGCGTGGCAACCGTCTGACATCCCCGGTGTTCCTAGGAAAGTAATCAAGCACCATCTTGCCGTCTGTCCTCATGCGCGGCCCATCAAGCAGAAAGTCAGGAAGCAGGCAGTGGAGCGCCAAGAATTCATTGCAGAAGAAATCAAGAAATTGGAAGCAGCAGGCCTTGTCAGAGGAGTGCTCCATCCTACGTGGTTGGCCAACCCTGTAGTCATGCACAAGGCAAATGGGAAATGGAGGCTTTGTATCGACTTTACCGATGTCAATAAAGCTTGTCCCAAAGACCCATTTCCCTTGCCACGCATCGACTAGATTGTTGACTCCACGGCCGGATGTGACTTGCTTTCATTTCTTGATGCATACTCAGGATACCATCAGATCTTCATGGCAGAAGAGGATGAGGAGAAGACCGCATTCATCACCCCATGTGGCACATACTGTTTCGTACGGATGCCTTTTGGTTTAAAGAATGCTGGTTCAACATTTGCAAGGGTAGTCCATGACGCTTTTGAGCCGCAAATACACAGAAATGTGGAAGCCCACATGGATGACATAGTGGTCAAGAGCAAGGACAAGGCGACTCTGCTTCAAGATTTAGACGAAACCTTTGCAAATCTGTGCAAGATCAACCTCAAGCTCAACCCCGAGAAGTGTGTGTTTGGAGTCCCCTCCGGCAAGCTTCTCGGGTTCTTTGTGTCTCAGCGGGGAATTGAAGCCAATCCCGACAAGATCAAGGCCATTGAGCAGATTGAAGCACCAAGGCGCATCAAGGATGTACGAAGACTTGCCGGTTGCGTAGCTGCTCTCAGCAGGTTCATCTCTAGATCTGCTGAGCGCGCCCTGCCATTTTTCAAAATATTGAAAAAGGCAGGTCCAATGAAATGGACTCCGGAGGCGGAGGCTGCGCTGCAGGACTTGAAGAGATACCTGTCCTCCACTCCAACACTTGTCGCACCTAAGCCACAAGAGAAATTTCTGCTATATATAGCGGCAACCAATCAAGTGGTTAGTGCTGCGTTAGTAGCAGAGAGGGAGGCGGATGATGGGCCAGCGACCACGGCAGACGCATCCAGCGACAAGCAGGGGACTTCACCGGCAAGCTCTGGTCGCGACAAAGATGGATCTGTGCAGGCGCGTGAGAAGATGCAGAAAAGAATGGTGCAGCGCCCAGTTTACTTTGTCAGTTCCCTTCTGCAGGGGGCTAGGTCAAGGTACTCTGGTGTGCAGAAATTGCTTTTCGGCTTTCTCATGGCCTCGAGAAAGCTGAGCCATTACTTCCAAGCACATGAGATCACAGTCGTCACTCGTTTTCTGCTGAAGAGGATACTGCAAAATCCAGAAGCAACAGGCAGGATTGTTGAGTGGGCACTGGAACTGTCAAGCTTTGGCCTCAAGTTTGAAAGCACTTCAACTATCCAAAGCAGAGCATTGGCAGAGTTCATAGCAGAATGGACGCCAACACAAGATGAAGAAATTCCAGAAACGAGTATCCCCGTCAAGGAAGCAAGCAAAGAATGGCTGATGTACTTTGATGGTGCCTTCTCGCTGCAAGGCGCCGGTGCGGGCGTGCTACTTGTTGCACCCACCGGAGAGCACCTCAAGTACGTAGTCCAGATGCACTTTCCCAAGGAGCAAGCAACAAACAATACTGCAGAGTATGAAGGTTTGCTTGCCGGTCTCAGGATCGCAGCAGACCTTGGGATCAAGAAGCTCATTGTCAGGGGTGACTCACAGCTTGTCGTCCGCCAAGTGAACAAAAATTATCAGAGTCCGTTGATGGAAGCTTACGTTGATGAAGTGAGAAAGCTAGAAGAGCACTTTGACGGCCTACAGATGGAACATGTTCCAAGAGCTCAGAATGACATTGCCGATGGCCTATCAAAGTGCGCCGCACTTAAGTTACCTGTGGAACCAGGGATCTTTGTGCTCAAGCTGACTCAACCATTTGTAACGCCATCAACTGGACAGAGCAAGAAGAGGAAGTTGATTTCTGGTGACTATTTTCCAGCAGAGCTCCCCGAAGCCGCCGCCAAGAAGGTCCCCAAGATCAACACCAAGGGTGCTGAGGAGCAGTCTGCTCCGGCAAGCCCTAGGGTTTGTTCCGTTGAAGCAGACGCTCCCGACAAGTTTTGCTCCGGCAAGCTTGCCGGGGAACGTCAAGCTCCGGCTGAGCCACAAGTTCTCGCCGTAGAAGCGGATGTTCCCGCAGCAGCAGATGTAGCTTTAGTCCTTGTTGTCGAGCCGCAAGCTCCAGCATGGGCACAACAGATTGTCCGTTCCTTCAGACAGGAGAACTTCCCGAAGAGCAAGAAGAAGCGGAAAGAGTAGCCTGGCAGTCAAGTATGTACCAGTTTGTCGACAACACACTATACAGAAGAAGACTCAACGGTGTGAAATTGAAGTGTATTCACCGGGAAGACGAACAAAAGCTGTTGGCAGAGATACATGGAGGCATATGTTGTCACCACATTGGTGCAAGAGCACTTGCTGGCAAAGCGTTCCGGCAAGGTTTCTTTTGGCCGACAGCCCTCCAGGATGCAACTGCACAAGTAACCAAGTGTGAAGCGTGCCAGTTCCATTCCAAGCAGATACACCAGCCAGCTCAAGCTCTCCAGACGATCCCTTTATCCTGGCCATTTTCGGTCTGGGGGCTCGACATCCTCGGCCCCTTTCCCCGAGCTGTCGGGGGCTTTGAGTACTTGTACGTTGCGATCGACAAGTTCACAAAGTGGTCAGAAGTGGAACCAGTGAGGAAGGTGACAGCACAGTCAGCAGTCAAGTTCTTCAGGTCAATTGTTTGCCATTTCGGGATCCCTAACAGGATCATCACCGACAACGGCACACAATTCACGAGCCGCACCTTCATGCAGTACGTCCAAGATCTTGGTGCCAAGGTCTGCTTCGCTTCTGTTGCTCATCCGAGAAGCAACGGTCAAGCGGAGAGGGCAAATGCTGAAGTGCTGCGCGGGCTCAAGACCAGGACTTTTGACAGGCTGCGCAAGTGCGGAAAGAACTGGATTGAAGAGCTGCCGGTGGTTCTTTGGTCGATCAGGATGATGCCAAATCGAGCCACTGGCCAGACACCTTTCGCTCTAGTCTATGGAGCAGTGGCAGTTCTCCCCACAGAACTCGTATACGGGTCACCTCGAGTGCTCGCTTATGATGAGCTTGAGCAAGAGCAGCTGGGACAAGATGATGCACTGCTCCTTGAGGAGGACCGTCTTCAGGCTGCTGTACGAGCTGCTCGATACCAGCAAGCTTTGTGCCGCTACCATAGCCGCAAAGTTAATGCCAGAAGTTTAGAGGAAGGCGACCTTGTTCTTCGGCGCGTTCAGTCCGCCAAGAATTCCAACAAGTTGACGCCGAAGTGGGAAGGCCCTTACCGGGTGAAACGAGTCACTAGGCCTGGCGCTGTCCGCCTTGAGACCGAAGATGGCATTCCAGTGAGCAACTCCTGGAACATTGAACATCTTCGTAAGTTTTACCCGTAGGGCGCGGTTGCCGGAACCTGTTCCGGCAACCACCTTTTGTACAAGTCTTGCCGATGTTGCATGTAATCCTTTGTATGAAGCCGGGCGTAGACCCCGTGCATAAGTAAAATGTGCCCCGCACATCTTGTCAATTTCATGCTTTCTACTTCTTTTACATGCGTTATCTGACACTTTGTGCAACGCCTACCCCTGGTAAGCAATAACGAGCCGTAAGGCTCCATATCTTTATTTTCTCTTCTTTCTTTTTCTCAAAAAGGAAAGGAAGGTTCCCTCGCCCACAAGTTTGCCGGGGGGAAAGGAGAAGATAATGGTGTGGACCAGGCATCATCCAAGGAAGTTTCGCCTTACCGGAAAGCAAACGACAGAAAAGCTAAGTTGCCAAAGTTTGAGCAATCAGTTTTAATTTTTAAGTTATCTTCCTCGAACGACCGTGCTTTATATGGAAAACCTATGTGCGGAGGAACCAGCTCGTAGCTAGTTGCGCCCTTACTTTGTTTCGAGTCCACTCAACAACTTAAGTGAGCTGCGGCTAGTTGCAACAAGGTTTCTTGTCGGAAGTGGCACCGCCAGCAGGCTGCTGACGTCCCGCACTCAGCGCTCGCGGCCCAGGTGCCTGCGCCGACAAGTTCCCTAAAAGCATAGGGAAAAAACATACAAAGGAAGGGATCAAGTAAAGGAAATAACAAAGCAATCGATACCCAAAATATAGTCATATTACAAGATAGCTTGTCGCAGCTCTAACAGATTGTTCTCATAACATGACCAGCAGCGACAAGAAAAAGAGAAAATGAGCGGCCTAATCTACGCGATCGCCCTCAACCCTCTTGATCCCACTCACCTTGTCCACAATGGGTGCGACAAGGGCCTTGAGCGCTTCCAGATCAGCATCCGGTGGCAGGGACCTGAGGACGTTGGTGAGGTTGAGGCCTGGGTTGCGGAAGGCCACCTTCACCAGCACCTTTTGAAGAGCTCCCGCGCAGATCTTGCGCGACTCGTCGGCCAGCTGCTTTGGGATCTTCTCTCGGAGTCGCTGGAGGGCCGTCGCCATGCCTTTGAAGAACAAGCTGAGCTTGGCGCTGGGTTGGAGGCGCTCATCGGAGGAATACCCGAGATCCTCCATCCCCAGCTGCGCCAGCTCCCCGTCGATGACTGCGGCAACATCCACGAGACCCTCGGTCCAGTGCTCCACATTCTTCCTAAAAGTATCCTAGGCGGCAGCAGCACTCGCCAGCAGCGCCTCGTCGGCCTTGATCTTCTCCGTCAAGGCCACCTCCCGCTCCCTGGCGCCGTCCAGCGTCTGAGTCAGAGTAACCAGCTTCAACTCAAGATCTGCATTGGAGTCCTTGGCAGCGCTAAGCTCCTTGCTCCTCTCAGCGAGACGACCCTGCAGCTCGCCATGAGCAGCGGCGTCCTTCTCGCGCTCACGCTTGAGCGCGGCAAGCTCCTCGCCGCTCGCCTTGAGATTGGCCTCCAGCTGCGCCATCTTCGTCTCCAGCTCCTTCTTGGCGGCCTCGGCAGCTGCGGCAGCATCCTCTGCTTCCTTGAGAGCCCCGCCAAATGTTTGCTCGCGCGCGGCAAGCTCCTCCTCGTGGCTATCAAGGTTGACCTTGCGCTGCGCCAACTCGCCTTCCTGCGCAGATACCTTCTCAACAACAAGCCGTTGTTGCTCTTCAACTTCAGCCTTCTCGAGGAGGAAGGCTTTGCGCTCCTCGGCAAGTTGCTCCCGCTCCTCTGCCAGGGACCGGAGAGCTTCCTGCCTGAGACCCCGGAGCTCCTCCGCGCGCTTCTCGATGTCCACTCCCGCCTTCGCGACAAGCGCTTCTCGGGATGCCAGCTTGGCTTGTCGGGCACGGTAAAGCGACAGCAGCTTCCGCAGCAGCCGCTCCTCCTCAGGCTCATCGCTGCTACTACTTGGCACGTCGACCAGCGTCAGCCCAGCGGAGGCGAGCACCTCTCCATCTAAGATCTCTCCTTCGACCGGCGCCCTGGAGCTTGGCGCCCAGGGGAGCTTGATGAAAATGCCATCGCCAGCCTTCAAATAGGCGCCGGGCTGGGGCTCTTCGGAGCCTGGCGCTGCAGCAGCGGCGGAGGGATCGGCGGTCGGCGTAGCGCCTGACGCTCCTGCGGCCTCGGGGCCGTGAGTGCGATTGTCGGATCCCTCGCCGGCTTCTGCGGCGGCAGCTTTGGCGGCCTCTTCGCTGGCAGAATCATCAGCGCCGAGTTCTCCTTTGGTGGCAACAGCGTCGTTGGTATTGCTGCGCGCGTTCTCCTTGCCAGCGACCTCGGTTTCCATCGGCTCCGTGGCGGATGGATCTGACGAACGAAAAAAGGAGAAAAGTCAAGCAAATATCCAAAAAGAAAATCAGAAGAAGAAGAACCCATGGGAAGTTTTCAAGCAAGAGGATTACCTGTACTAGGATCTGCAGTTGTGGTCTCAACCACCGGAGGGTCGCTGGTGTTGTCCCTTGCCGGAGAACTGTCCCTTGCCGGAGAATTCTCCCTTGCCGGAGAACGCTCCCTTGCCGGGGAATCCTCCCTTGGCGGTGTAGTCGAAGCAGATGGCATTTCGGGAGCGGCTTCCGGGCACTCCTGGTGAGGCTGCTCTGCTCCTACACAAACCAACAGTCAGATATCATCAAAGAAAGAGCACCCATGCACGCCTAACAGCAGGAAGTAAACCATATACTTACGCTGGGGGCTACGCTGGGGGCTGCTTTGGGGAATAGTTGCCGGGTCCGGCAAGGTGGTCTCAGACACACCCCCTGCTGCCGCGGTGGGTTCGTCCTCGATGACAATCACTGGGACCTTGGCTCTCTTTGCCGCTCTCTTGGCCAGAGTCCTGAAAAGGAATGGGTTCAGAGTGAAGCAAATCAGATACAAGACAAAACAGCAAGAATTGAAGAACTACAAGTACAACAAAGAATCTTACTCTTCTTCTTCCTCGTCGGAGCTGAGCACGGAGAGATCAAAGTCCGGCTCGCCTCCGGTGCGACGAGGCGGAGGAGTAGGTTCCCTTTTCCGCTTGGCAGGAGCAGTAGCGGTGGACCGGGAAGACCCCGCTCCAGTTGCCGCAGCGGCGTGAGGCGCTCCCGCGGCAACGGTGCTTGCCGCGGTAGAGCGTGTCACGCGGCACGACGATTGTTGACTCGTCTGCCGTCCCGCTATGTCCCCGGCCTTGCGGAGATGCCTTCTCGGTGGAGCTAGGGGCTCTATTTGCGGCGAGCTGGCTGAAGGTGAGGAATAGGAGGAGCCGATCTTCAACGAGTCGCTCGAGCCCTCGGCGAGCTCGCTCGACTCAGCTTCAGGCCCGACAAGCTCTTCCTCGCCGGCAAACTCCTCTCGCTCGACAAGGCTTTCCGCCTCTGCTGCCTCTGCCTCCTCCACGGTGAATCCGAACTCGCCCGCAGCAGCGGCTGCTGCCACCTCTTCCAGCCTGGTGGCGATGCGCTGCATCTCATCATCGGTGGTGTCGCGGGTGAGGCTCTTCTGTTCATCGGAGCGGACCGGCTTTTCTACCAAGCCGTCAAAGAACTCCTGCACGACGTCATCTACAGGCTCTTGCCAAGTTGGGACAATTCCATGCGAGTCGCACAGCGGCATCATTGCACGGATGCGGTCGAGCGAGGAGTTGTTGCACAGCGGAACGACACCCCTCGGCAACCTGAACACTTCGGGATGCTGAGGATCGTGCTTGAATAGTTCCAGGAGCACAACGTCCAGTTCCAGGATAGTGAAGTTGAAGTTGAGGCCCGGGCGCAGCCTCATGATATCCGCCGCGTTCTGAAACTCCCATGCGGGTCTCCTCCTCTCCTGCAGGGCGGCGATGCGGCGGCAAAGAAAATCTGCGCCAACGGCGCCTACGGTGAGCCCGGCAAGCCTAAGGCGTAGGATCCGGGTGACGGCAATCTTCAGCCTAGCGTCTTCCGGGGCCACGCTGCTCCAATCGTTGCCGCGCACTACTGGGGCGTGGCGCTGGGCGGTAAACGGCTGCGGGTTCTCCTCGACAATCCAGCACCATTCTGCTCTCCATTCATCCCACTTGCTGCGGAGCTCTCCCTCCAGATAAGCGTCTTTCTTGCCGGCTCTCGAGATCCAGGCGATTCCGCCGGAAAGAGGCTCCCCTCTTTCAACTCGGGGCATAAAGAAGTGGCGGAAAAGAGCTACGTTTGGATAGACTCCGACAAATTTTTTGCAGAGATGTGCGAAAACTGCCATGGTCAGAACATCATTGGGGGTGAAGTCAAGGAGGCGGAACCCGTAGGTGTTCATGATATCGCAGAAAAATTCAGAAAAGGCGGGCAGAGCCCGCAGTAGAAGAACAGCACGAAGAAAGGGTATCCATTCAGAGCCAGTTCCGAAGCGGCAGCTGGGAGTACCTTCGTATGCGGATGCGCTCGCGTCTCCGTCGACCAGAAGAGGTAGTAGTACTCCCTCAGCTCCTT
>NC_041381.1:144854935-144873884 GCF_002162155.2 Triticum dicoccoides
GAGCCGCTGCGCCTCGGCCGACTTCACGACCTTCCCCTTGTCGGCTTTCGGAGCCATGGCGGAGGTGGTGGAGGAGATCGACGACGTTGGTGATGCTGGTGGCGATGGGGGGCGGAGCACTGCTCTCTTTCAGCTTCGGGAAGAAGGGGGGAGCGGTGGAGATTTCTGAGATTGGAGTAGCAACCGGCAAGATGGGCGAACTGCCCCTGTTTCCCCTGCTTATCAAGAGGGAGGGGGCGGGCGTTCCGTTTTTCTGAATAAAGAAACCACCCACGATCTCTCCCACGACGCCGCATTCGACGCGCGCCGTTCGGGGAGGTCGCGACGGATACGGAGTGAGATACGGCGTAACCCAGGCCGCGCGTGCCCGTGCCCTGTTTTGGGCCTGGCGCAACAGCGCTCGGCACCGTGTGTGGCCCAGGCCCGGGGGCTCCTGTCGGTGTACTAGAGTAGGGGTACCCTAGTATCCCGAACTTGTGCACGGGCAGCCGCAGCACCCCGCGGCAAGGCTTGCCGGGTGACCGCCAAGGTCCTCCGTGGTTCCTTTGGAGCCATTCAAGAACAAAGTATTCAAGCCAAGGAGACAAGGCCCCGGCAAGAGGAGCTTGCCGGGAAGGCCAACCAAGGCATCTCAAGGAGCTTGCCGCGACGCGCCACGCGTCCCGGCAAGGCCCGGTGAGCGACAAGCTTCCGGACGCGACAAGACAGCGACCGCGGCAAGGCGCTTGCCGCAGATAGCGACCACTCCGGGCCCGCGCCCCAGCACATCCACCAACGCGTCGCCCTGGGGCCTTTCCAGGCGCGCGTGGCGGGAGGCCGTGCGGCCAGCTGTGCGCGGTGGCAAGCGGCGCTGACAAGATAGCCATTGTGGCAAGCGGTGGCGTCCCTGACGGTCCCTTTCTGCACTGTTTGGGCGACGCAGACGGGCATTTAATGCCTTTGTCCCCTGCCGTCAGGGTTAGGTAGAATACACTGTACAGGTAGCTGTACCAACCACAATTCCTTTTCCATTTTTACCCTTGTCTATGTTGCCACCTGTCGGTGACCCCTTGATCATATAAAAGGAGGCCCATGCGCAACGTAGAAGGGGGGTCAAAGGCAGAAAAACACTCACGCTCGGCCTCGTTAGCAGCTAGTGTGTACTGTAGCACTCAACGCTCCCGAGCAAGAACTCAATACAATCAGACAAGCAGCAGTAGGAGTGTTATCTCTCCGGAGAGCTCCGAAGCTGGGTAAACTGCTCGTGTGCTTCACCTTGATCCGCTCTTCGTGCGATCTCCGCCCCCCGCCGAACCGAAAGGGGCTCGGTCTGCCGGTCCCATAGGTGTTCGTGGATCAGTTTCCCCGACACCAACGTAATTGAAAGGGTGTTATTTACCAAAGCTCGTTTTATAGGTTCGGTGCAACTCCTCTTTAACTTGCCACGCTCCTTGAAGATGTCCCCAATATCCCGTGTTTGGTCTTCATTGCTACTCTGCATGTTCGCACTCATGGTTTTAAAATCTCAACATGACAAGAAAAATATACTACTAGTAATACTCGCGCATCTTGTGGGCAACATTAAAGCACTCATCTGCCATCTTAGAGCATCTCCAACAGAATCGCAGCGCACGGTGCTTTAAAAAAGCGTTTACAATGCTGAGATCGAGAAGTAGATAGACTAGAGAGTAGAGGATAGTTCTCAGCATTGATAGATAAAAAAATAGACAATTCAACTACTCCTCGTCGTCCGACTCCTCCTCGGTGATATCCTCCTCCGACGTCTGACTGTAGCCGTGAAGATACCAATCGTCGTCGGATTCCCAGGGCGACGCTGCTCCAAGCCTCTTGTTGAATTGAGCGTCCGCTTTTCGCCTACGCTTGTCCTCGCGATAGGCGGCTCGCTCCGCCCTCCTCTTATCCCTCTCCGCCCTCCTTTGTGCGTAGAACTCATGCTCATTGATGATGTCCTCCGGTAAGTGTTGGCGCCACAGCGCTATGGCTTCCTCGTCCATCTCGGTGATGCCGAGACGGTGCTCCCTCCTCCGGTTATCGCGACGATCCTCGTCGGTGCTAAGCCGCGGCAGATGCGCGAGCTCCTGCGCCCGCTCCCGCGTCAGCATGTTGGGGAAGTTAAATGTTCTATGAGGCCACTGGAGGCGCCACACCGTCGCGTCGTACGCGCAGGCGGCCTCGTTGGTGGTGTCAAAATTGCCGAGGCCGAGGCGCATCCCGCGGAACCAAATCTCGGCGGAGAAGCCGCCGGAGGGGCGCGCGCAGACGCCGCAGTATCCCCAAGTTTCCTGGCGACGCGGCGGCATGGTGGCGCGGCGGCAGCGGGGCGAGAAAGAGCGGTGGCGAGGCACAGAGCAGGGAGAGAGCGGTGGCAAGGCACAGAGCGGTGGGAGGGCGCGCCGGACGCCGCGCGCCAAAACTAGCACAACGCAATACAGGAGTGACACACAATTACAAGGTGATATTCTGTTGGACAATGGAGGCTATAACCAAATACTTTTACGGGAACAATAGCACCTAGGAAATTTGAAGGGTAGGTATGAACAAAATTGGAACCGCACACGTACTACTAAGTGATTCAATACAAACATTACCAATCGAGGAGGAGAACGATGGTCGTGGCGGCCTCTGTGAGTCATGGTCGGCAACGGGAGCCAGTTCATTGTCGACGATGGTGGTGCTTCTGCGCTCGGCATCGGCTTCCGGGAAGCAGATCCGAGACCGTGGAAGACGATGCCAGGGAAGAGGCTCCGTGTACGACAACAACGGTGGACCGGCTCCAGTGCAGCGTACGAGGTATTCGATGAGGTAGAGGCGCTGCGGTGGACGAGTGTGCCGATGTAAAGGGGATGAGCATGAAGGCTGCGGTGCCGTGGAGAAGTCTATTTTGCGGTGGGGATAGAAAATGGGGAGTATTCCGGTGTACTACTCTGGGTGCCGGGGTGGGGTTGGCTGGGTAGGGTGAACCTGAATTTATGAAAACACCCCCTACCAAGCGTCATCCATAGGCCTGTTCTGATGGTTATGATGGTAACTTCCCACTGCTCGAATCAGGGTCACGGGAGATTTTCCCGCCGACCTCAAAATTTTGTGACACTGAACTCCCCGTGTGGCGTGTTGAGTGATTCGGCTAAGGGGGTGTTTGGTTCCAGGGACTTTTTTGTGTTGGGAGTAAAAAAAGTACCTAGCAAACCAAACAGGGGGGGACTTTTTTGGGACTTTTTGCTAAAAGTCCTTAGAAGCACCTCCTTGAGAGTCTTTTTCAAAAAGTCCCAGGGAGTAGAAAAAGTCCTAGGACTAGAGAACCAAACACCACCTAAGCAACTAGCGGGTAGTACTAGTAAACTCTGCATATTAGGTTTGACCGAAGTCAAACTTCCTAAAGTTTGACCAAGTTTATAGAAAAATATAAACATTTACCATAACAAATATGTATGATGTGAAAGTACATTCAATAATGAATCTAATGGTATTTATTTGTTATTGTATATATTAATATTTTTTGTTATAAGCTTTCTGAGAGTTTACAAAACTCGACTTTGACCAATGCTAATACGTGGACTTAAATAAAAACGGAGGGAGTACACATTTGTTTTCTTAGTTTGTAGTGAACTAATCATTTGTTGAAATTGTGAAATAAATATATTAGGCTATACAATTCAATAGTTACAATCATTGTCGAATACCAAGATGTATACAAGGTCTATAGTACTTCACAACATGCTCAAACTCACATAATCCTAGTCAAATGAGAATCTAAATGCATTTCATAGTTATTACTTTGTAGGATGCAACAAAACCAACCATAACTCTACATCAGCCATTATAGAAGCAACATTTTGAACATATCCCAATGTGTGAATGAAACGTGCAGAGAGAGCTTGCAAAGATGGAGTAGATAGGGCGGGAAAGATTGTATGTATGTGGACGAGAGAGTAGGAGACAAACCTAACGAGACATGGGGAGAGAGATAGAGAGAGAAAGAGAGATGAAGAAGTTAGGTCTGTGAGAAAGATGGAGACATGTAATATACGTGAGATGCGTGTGCATCCGGATTCTGTATACGTGGAAGGAGAAGATACAACATGTTTGATGAGAGAGCTGGAAAAACATGGATGTGAGGGGAAGGATCTCGCGGGTTGAGGGATTGGTAATTTTGTGCGGGGGAGAGAGGGATTGGTAATTTTGTGTGTGTGAGATAGAGAGGGTGGGGGGAGGAGTCAGTCAGCCGTAGTCACATCATCCTGCTTCCAAATGGCCCCGCATTCTCTAGCGCGGTGTGGTCGCCGTCTTCGATCTCCTCGATGCCCTCTTTGAAGATTGAGGTGTTGTGCATGTTGGGGTGCAAAGAAGCACAAGCGGGAGTGGTCGCCGTATAACCTTGGATGGTGATGAATTTTGTGCTCGGGGGAGGGGGTGTGTGTGTTGTGCTGTGTGTGTGTGTGTGTGTGTCAGATATTGAGAGAAAACAAACCTAAGGATAGAAATGGGTATTCACGAAGAGATTGTGCAGGCCTTGAGGTGGGCAGGGGCCGGGTGAGGGTGTCAAAATGTGCGCGTTGATGCATGTGTTACATGCGATCGTGCGAGGGATGGACGAATCGAGAGAGATGGTTGTTGTGTTACGGATGCTCCTCTATCCTCTCTCTCTCTCTCACACACACACACACACAAGTAAACTAGAAGACTGTTCTCTCATGTATACACAACGTATCGGCATCTGTCTATGTCTCACTCATGCATGATCATTTGCACATTCACACCTCTCTATGTCTGTATCACGCGCACACCGTCTCCACATTGCCCTTCCGCCAAAACACACATATGGACACATACACACGTTCTCTCTCCGTCAGACACACAAAATCAGTATTAAAAAAAACTAGGGCGCACCTAAAACGTCTAAATCCAACTAAGCACGAACTCGAGCTAAATTAAAATATATGGAAATATTGCAGCGTCAAGAACTTTTCCAGGAAAAAAAGTTGAGTAATATTCGGGGATTGTTTTCACACACACACAAAGGTTCCGTGGATGTCCTTCGAGCGCGACACGGTGATGCACCGTTCGATCGACCGTGCGGCCGCGGTTCACGTGCTTGCACATGATTCCGTATTGTGGTTGTGGTACTAACTAATAAAAGCGCTGCCTAAGTCTAATGTTTACATGTACTAGTATGGTTTTCTTTTAAGTCTGACCAACCTTATATAGAACTAAAGTAAGCTCCCATACATGCACTCATCAATATGCCGCCACCGCTGTTGCGCATGCCGGCGCCCGCCTGCTCCGGCCAACAATTTCTCGCCCATCACCGCCGTGTCGCCGCCATCCCTGTGCCATGAAGCCGAAGGCTTGCCCGCTCACATCATCTGTAGTCCCTCCTCGCGATGCCGCCGCGCTGCCAAGCACGCGAGCAGCTGGTGGATCCGCGTCTATGCACGCAACTACAAAGAGGAGGACGAGCGCGTGCTCTAGCACGCCGGCGAGGAGGAACTAGCGTGTCATTGTCGTCTCTGCCCGTGCGGAGGAGGCGCGCATGGTGGCTGTCGTGGCGGAAGCCATTCGCGCGCGCGTCGAGCCCGCAAACCGGGTGCGGATGCAGAATCTTCCTTCGAGACCTTGAATGCCACATGGATCCTGCAATCTGAAGGAGCAATTTGGGTCAGTCGACTCTTGTGAGCCGTTTGATGGAACATGGATGGCTAGAAGGGCTTCTTCCACCTCTTATGCCGTCTTCTTCCTTCGCTCCATCGAACTTCTTTCACAAATCGACTGACCCAAATTATACTACTAGTACGAACATATTAAGTATAGTAGGAACACGAAGATACGAGCAGTAGTACCAACTGCAAGAAGAACAGTAGTAAGACATAGTACTAGTACTACTATACGTACTAAAGAGTTCAAATAACGAGAAAGAACATAAACATAGTTCTCCTGGGGCCTCAGCACAACACAACCTTGAAGATAAACCAAGCAACTAGTCCGCTTGACACGGCAGTAGAACCAGCATGAGTGACGACATTGCCACCTACTCGGAGTCTGAGTCCACGTCCTCGACTTCGTCCTCATCCCTCTTCCTCTTCCTCTTCGCCGACACTTCTTTGCTTGAACTGGACACTGGGCTCTGCTTCTTCATCCAACCCTTGTAGATATTTAAACAAAGGTAGGCATCCATTGCTGCGTACAGGATATGATATTCATCTAATGTCTTCGACTCCCATGCATGATGAAACTCGTGATGGGGTTTCTTTAGTTTAGCGTACGAAGGATCGATCATGGTTGCTGCCAGGGTCAGCATTGAAGGTTGAGAGGAGGACACCAGCCTTGCCTTCTGGAGATCAAAGGGCTAGCCTACAACGAGACCTATCCGACGTAGGACATCACTGTCGTTCCTAAAGCCTACAGTAACGAATTTCACTCTTTTGTCCTTGAGGAAGTTCTTAAAATCCTGGCACTGAACGTTAGCATGGCTTATGTGGTAGACCAAGCAAACGTTATGTATGCAAACCTGGATCACGGCGGGCTTCTTCCTCTCTGCCTCCTTTAGAATCTTCTTTCTTTCCAGGACTGTGGTGTACTCAACATCTAGCCCAGCGACCCACTCATCTGTCGAACTGTTGAACATGCATAGGAAATGAGCAAGGCATGCTTTCACCATCACGGATCCACGTGTGTAGATGATGATGACCTCATCGCCTGTGATGGCTCTAACCTGGTACTTAGCGGTGACCATGGATATTTGGGAGGCCATGGATTTTAAAGGAGGGTTAGGAGAAGTTGAACTGTTGTACCCCGCAAAAAAATAACTGGGAGCGAACTAATGTGAAAGGACGGGACAACTGGGAGCGAACTGTTGTAAGGTACAAGACTGGGACGAGTAGGGCGTGCGAACGGCGTGGGGTTGCTGGCTTGCCCGGTGGATAAACGGCTGCAAGCCCCCAAAGAGTTCTCAAGAACTATGAGGGACCCACTAGATGTCATGTCTACTAGACCCATATCGTAGGCTTGACGGTATAGCTTCTGCCTGTTCGCACGCCATGCCGGCGCGTGGATGTAACTTCACTTAATTCCGTCAATGGTCACGCCTCCCACGACCTTCGCCTCCCTCGCGCGGTCGCTCCCTTTGAGACTTCAACCGGCTATAGATGAGCAATTTTTTTTGCCTACTCCGCATGCATGATACTCCCTCTGGTCCTTTTTACTCCGGTCAACCGTTTGCAAAGTGTTTGACCAAATTTATAATAAAAATATCAATATCTACAATACTGATTATAATGAGTATAAGAACTATGTTTTATAATGAGTGTAAAATATTGATTTGACATTGTGAATGTTGATACATTTTTCTATAAGTTTGGTCAAAGTAGAGGTACATTGACTTCAGATAAAACTTAAATGCACAATGCAGACTAGTTCCTCCGTCTAGGTGTGTGCCATGTCCTATCTTGGCATCACAACAAGGTTAGCTATTAGAGTACTACTACCTCCCTTCTAGTTTAAAGGGCTCGATTCAAAAATTTCACCTACTCTTAGCAAGATAGCAGAGGTGGTGGAATAGTTTTTGAAGTATGCAAAAGTACTCAACTAATGTTGTCATTCTTCACAAAAAAAAGTGTTTACCAATGCATGCATGAACACTAGTTACTCTAACCCCCCTCTCTTCTTTAATTCTTTGCCACATTAGCATGTTTGCTATTCCCGTGTGCATGAGGCTAGTTGTAATGGTAGTATCATAGCTAGTATCATGCATGTCAACTAGGAAATTTTGATGAGGTGTCATAAAATTAAATGAAGAAAAAGAGGGTTGAGTATCGATCATATCATGATACTGTATCATAATAAATGCTATACTACTATGTGTCATGCATGGTAATAAATAAAGTACTACATGATACTAGTATATGATATTATGCATTAGGGAGGTAGTATCATATGCATGATATTAGTATATGATACTTCCCATTACAACCAGCCTGATACTACCAGCTAAGATACCACCATTATGGACAGCCTTAATCATCGCATGCAATAATTTAGTGCACCTTGAAATATGAACATGTGTGGGGCATGCAAGATGACTTATTCTGCACCGTTCCCCATACCTGCAGGAAGCCCGTTCGGCTCCAAATCTTTTCCTCTCCATGTGTGGAAACAATATGCCTGCCAAACTCTCCTTCTCCCTCCGGCAGTCCCACCACTCCATCTCGTGTGGAAAAAATCTGCATGCATGACTCTCCTCCCCCCACGCTCGTCCAATCCGTTGTGACCAGCAATATTTCCACCCCTTCCCTCCCCCCGTAATTTACTCCAACAAATATGCCCACATAGTTGTTACCTTAATCACACAACGTATCTTTCGGGACACTGCTTCAGTTACTTAACTGCAGGTGCATTGGGTCACCAACATATGGGCCCAACAAGGGTCTGGCCCACATGTTAGTGATGCAACTAGACCTACAGTTAAGTCAGTGCAGCTCAGTCCATATCTTACGTAGGTGTGCCATTGCTCGCTATAAATACTGCGCCTCCCACGGCACTCGGAAGAACGCTCACGTTCATCGCTATCTCCTTCCCCTCCCTCTCACGTCGACCACCATGGCATCGCCATTCCATTCCTCACCGCCACTAGTCGAGTTGGACACGTCGGTGTTCCACTCCTCGCCGCGACGCGTCGAGGTGGATGCGTCGGCGTTCCCAATCTCGCCAGCACACACGTCGGAGGACGCGTCGGCTCCCCGCTACAAGGAGAACGCCGCGCCGCCCGCCGAGCCCCCCAGCCTTGAGGAGCTTTGGAAAGAAATGGATGTCGCCATGTGGGAGGCTTTGCCGCTGGTAGAGCACGCCAAAATAGAGGCGGAGAAGAAGGCCGAGGAAGAGAGGCGTGCCGCGGGGCAAGCTGCCTGGCAGGTCTATGTCATGTCTGAGGGAGTTAGGCAATTGGCTCTTTGGCAAAAGGCTCGTGCGAGGGCCGTGAGGGTGGCGGAGGACGCCGGGGCCGACGCCCTAAATGCAGTCGGGCCCAAGCGCCTCATCTACGCTTGGCGGTACGTGGACCAGGTGCATGCTTCCAGCGAGGAGGAGTACCTGTTGGCGCCGGATCGCCACACCTGTGAGATCGCGCTCGCCCGCCGGCAAGCCGCCAATCAGCACCTCGTGAGTTGCGAGGCTGAGGAAGAGGCGTTGTGTCGGCACGCTGGGAAACGACCGCGCACCAGGGAACTCGTGGCGCGCTGCAAGCGCTCCTGCGAGTGCCGTGGCTTTTAGGAGGAGTATAATTTTTGTTTCGTAAGGCGATCTCATTAGTTTTGGGACGCAAATGATAAATCCCGAACGTTCAGGAATTTTTAGTGTCCTTACTTAAGTATGTAAAAGGGAATGTTTGTAAACCTTGTGTATTCGTACGCATTTTGCAAGTACGTGCATATAGCACAAACTTTACTATATACTATCGCACTACACGTCTCTCTCGATATATGCTTGCAGACTATGCTACTCCCTCCGTCCAGGTCAATAAGTTATCTTTGGTTGTGCACCATGACCAAGAAGGAGGGAAGACTTATACACCTAGACGGAGGGAGTACTACTATTACTTATGTACGTGCAAATGCACGTTTTAACATTATGATGTGTTTTTTTTTTGTAAAAGTAGAAAAACAACACTAGTCAAGCTTGTGAAACAATTCAATGCAAAACAAATGAAAAGATGCTCGTTTGATTGTTTACTTTTAGCTTCCTTCTCTGTGGTTATTTCTCTGTCGTACTTTGTACGGAGTATCTCACTGGTTGGAAAGGCATGCAAATTCCCAAACCGCTTCCTACACCCTGTATCGGATTTTTTGCCTAACAAGTTGTGTCGTGCAATTGCAATTCCAACTTGAGTACTACTACTAGTAGGAGTACCAGGGGCCAGTTCTTTTAGGCTTCTAGATTAGTAATCCCATAACTACTACCTCCGTCCTGGTTTATTGGTCCCCATTGTAATCTGTGTCAAATTTTGATCATAAATTTAACTAATGAAATGTTAGTGCATGTCACATGCACTACTCCATCTGTCTAGGTGAGTAAGTCATCTTAGGCTGTGCACCGTGACCAAGGAGGAGGAGTAAACGAGAAACATTAATGTTTATTTGGTAATTAATAGTATTGCATGCAATGAACTAACCACTGCATGTCGTGTTTGATATCTCAAGTCATTAAAAGCATGCACACTCTTTATCTCTTATTGGTTGATATGTCAAGAAACAAGAAACGAGGTAGAAGTTAATGCAACGCGCCTAAGTGTTTTGGGATTATTTGGTTTTCGTAAGATGACTTACACACCTAGACGGAGGGAGTAACATTTTATCAGTTAAATCTTTGGTCAAAATTTAGCACAAATTACAATGGTGAGGAATAAACCAGGACGGAGTAGTAGTTTAGAAGCCCAAATAAATGAGTGAGGTGCCTTATTGTTACTCTCCACTATGAGTAGTCTTATGGGAAAAGCTAGGGAAGCCGCCAAAAGAACTGGCCCTAGGAGTTGTAGCTAGGGATCGAGTGTGCGAGATGAACCGGAGAAAGTAAATGCAGAGAGATGAAATGCAAAAAAGACGGAGGGATGTGATGGTTGCTTGTCTGTTAATTTTACCAGGCCACTTATTACTGGGAGTGGTTGGGTATTGTGATATGACGGCTTTACTTCCACACCACGAGCGGGGTGAGAGGTGAGACTCCCGTGCAGCACCGCCCTCTACACTTGTACTACATCAGTTGTGGTTTATTAGTCCCCATTGAATTTGACTGAAGATTTAACTAACAAAATGTTAGTGCATGTCAACAAAAACTATATCGTTGGATTCATATTTGAACATTGTTTTGAATATATAATTCTAGGTGACATGCATCAGCATTTATCGTACTATATATAATGTTAGTTCAATTTTTGGTCGTACTAATCTATAGTAGTAAGGTTCCCGTGCGTTGCACCGAAGAGTGAAATGCATTGATCGGGGAGTTGTTTATTTTGTCAAAGGATGTAGGGGTCATCTCATGTGTAACAGGTATCGATAGGTTTCTTCGGATATTATTTCAGCTCTAGAGCTCACAAACATCCAGGTGAAATAGATAAAAAGGTATCTTTTGCAAACATAAGCGTTCAACTAATGTTGGCTACAGATGATATGGCACTTTCTTATAGTCAACATTTGGCTATACTATTAAGTAATATTAACCATGCCCTTATACACCTAGACGGGGGGATTAAGTCAGGATGACTTGCAAGTAATATTAACCATGCCCTCAATCACGATCAAGAGGAAGACGCTGCCGTCCTCCTCCGAGACTAGCAGGCGGTGGTGATCCTCCAGCGACTCCGGCATGGTGAACAGGTAGCATGTCTCGTACTTGATGTTCTTCGCCAAGGGCCAGCAGTGACCGCTGCACGCATCCATGAGGTGATGCACCATGTCCGCCGGCGAGCCCCAAAACGGCATAGGGCACTCAGAAAAGTGGACGAAGGACTCCTTGGAGGCATCGACCAGGCCGTCCATGAAACGGGAGTGGTTGTAGGGGATGTTGCGCCAGTTGAATATATGAGCAAGTTACTAGGAGATTTAATCCGAATAAGCACAAAATAAATCATGACAACTATAACAGAGATGAAACTAATCATGTGGACAAGCATAGTAGTAGGATAGAGAGTAGAAACATTAATTCTACCACGATTTCGAATAGGAAGGACAGAAACACATACGGTGCAACGGGAGCAGCACCATTGGAGTTGAGGTTGTCGCCCATGTCGTTGAGGAAGAGGTTGCCGAGGTCGGGGAAGAAGTCATCGTCGGTGAAGTCGTGGCTGCCAGCAGTCGCGAGAGTGCGCTCCCCAAATGTCAACAACGCCCGCCGAATGGAGCGCAGGAGGGAGTGGCTTTAGGGGACGTTGCGGCCGCCGAATGGAGCACATGAGTAGCACACGAAGCAGTAGATGGTGTCCTTACTAGTACTCCCTAGTCTCTATCTATTTATATCTATCTACTCTTATAAAAAACAGAGTTGGTGATGATGGTGTGCCTGCCATCCTGCAATATAGGCCGTCCAATTTATATCTGACGGATTGGAAGGAAACTATGGCAATTTTGCAAAAAGGTACCCACACACCTCTCCACATTTGCATATAAGGCCTTCCCTCGTTCATCCTTTTGTCTCACAAGATAAACAAGTCATACAAATGCATCTTGATGTTATGTGCAATGCACGGGCATAAGGCCTTGCCTCGTTCATCCTTATCTCCCACAACCTCGTGCTCCTCCCATAAGTCTCTATCTCTACTACTCTTCTTTGTTTTTATAACAAATCGAATAGTGCTACGCCGTCCGCTGCACGCCCGGCTGAACACGCCTCCTCGCCTCCATCATCACCAACTGAGTCATTTATAGGAGTAGGAGTAGAGAAAAAAAACGAGTTGGTGATGATGGTGTGTCGTGCAATGCACGGGAATCTTGCTATTTTTTTGCATATAAGTCCAAACACCACGTAGACACAGTCTTTGAGCATGGTTCGTAGTCGTTCCACGCTCGGGCATTGAAGTTTGTAACTATTTTAGATTAGAATATACTACTCCTCCGGTGCTAGTAGTAGAGCAGAGTCCTACTCTACTACTCTACTTAAGCAAGTTAGGGCATAGTACTGTAGGGAGTACCAGTACTGTGATCACTCAAGCAAGTTGTCTGGCATCGATATGACCCTACGCTGCTGGTATGTGTCTCGTAAATCAAGCGGCGTGCTGTAGTCATCATCACCTGTCCACTTCCCGCAGCACATATTCACTTCTCCATTTTTGTCCACACATAATCTCGTCCAATCTTCCATCCCCGCTAAGGCGCCTCCCCCCTTGTCCGAAACCCAAGCACTTACAATGGCAGAACTGAGCAGCGTCCACCGAAAGAGTGGCTGGAATTCGCTCCCCATAGAGGTAATCAAGCTCATTCTTTCGCGTGTGGACAATCTTAGTACCATGCCGTTCGCCGCGTGCTTGTCAAGGCTGTACCGTTTACTCAAAGCCCTCAGGACGGAGCTTTTTAAGCCAGCTCCTTGCTTGCTGATGCCGCCTAGTCTTCAGAAACAGCATGTCACACAGCATAACGATCGTAGGGTGGCGAGCATCAACCCCCTTGACTGTGATCCGATCCTCGCCAGCCTCAACTACATTAACAGTATGTACTGGGTTGGCATGAACACGTCTTGGATGGTGCTCGTCGATGGTCGCGGCAACTGGATGCTCGTGGAGGTCTACACCCGACGATTGATACCCCTTCCTTCGATTAACACTACACTGCTTTGGCACCGCGGCCCAGAATACTCAGAATCTTATAGTAGCCAACATGATACCAAGTTTGGTTTGCTCAAGGTTGTAATCTGCCAAGTGCCCGCAAGATCTGCGAATTATAAAGACTTCAGGATAATTGCGTTCTGCAACCGCGGTCTCGCCTATCTGACATGTCACTGCAGTAAGTGGATAAGTCTGCACGTCCATCGTAGGATCATACATCCTCCACGGTTCACTGATGCCATTGAACACAAGGGCTTCATTTACGCTGTCGACTCCTTCTATGGCTGGACGTATCGCTGGCCTACTCCAGTCATCGCTACAAATGGCTGTTACAACAGTATGTTACTTTCTTATGATATCATGATGGCTTGCTTATATTACTGTCAACATTTACTAAAAAAATATTCATGCTCATAACATGTTGTTCTTAAGATTGACTAAATCAAGAGCCCTTTTTTATTTGACTCCAACTTGATATGATGTTGTAGGCTGCCTGGTGTCCCTACCCTTCCTAATCATAGAACCTTTCAAAGAAAAGCGGCGTGGCAGTTGCAGGTGGATCCTGGCTCGATCAGACGATGGCGAAAGATTGATGATCGTTCGCATGTACCGGACATGTTGTTTCACGGAATACAATCACAGTCACTGCAAGGTCTTTGAGCAGGATCCCAGCTTCTCTGGGCCTTCAGGAATTTTTGACTGGAGGCTGGTAAGTAGCCTTGGTACACGCTCTCTGTTTGTCGGACTGAATTATCCGATTAACTAGGAGATAACCGACGACCAGGATCATGATGGCAGCGCGGTTTCGTTCATCAGGCAAAACTGTGTGTACATAATGTACCATGCGTCTTTGCATGCACCATACCCTGATATGTGCCGCCACGCTCTACAGCCCAAAGTAGGAGAGAGGGTCGCAAGTATCAGACTTCGACCAGCTGGCTGGAGTTTCCCCCATCAGGCACCCATCTGGTTCAGGCCGTCAGCCAATCTCCACAGCTTAACAAATAGTAACGTCTAACTGAGCGAGTTAGTTAGATGCATACACTTGGTGTAGTAGGATCTTTATTTAGTTTGATGCATACACTTGTTCTTTTTTGGTAGCCCTTTTGTAATGATGGCTGATGTTTGGCTTGGAAGAGAGAGCTGTGTCTTCACTCTTCTGGACTGCTTACTGCTTCTGTTGCACCCCCAGCCCTGGTTGCTGCTGCTGCTATTTTCAATGTACAATCAGTAGTATATTTTGTCTGTTGGTTGAATAAATGTGTTGTTAGAATGACAAACACAATGTTTTGGAAGTCGTTACACGGTTCGATCCTTTAGGGCCCCGTACCGTACATAGCTCATACTATTTTTTGTACGGAACACATTTTCCACTTGTTAATAGAGAAGCCCATAATTAACTGGATGGGAGGCTCTCACATGAATCCGGCCCAGGTACATACTCATGGTCCCCTAAACATAAATAAGTAAATAAATAAATAAAGCTAAATGCTCATGCACCAGTTCTTTGGGAAAATAGGTAGCCCAGTATTTCTTTTTGAAGAATACCCAAGCTAGGCCTATTTGTTTTCTCCGAATTACTGGGCTGTAATTCTTTGAAGACGAGGAGGGATGCATTCCGGCCTGGCCAAAGAGTATGGTCAATGTCTGTCAAAAGTAATATCAAAAGGGGTTGAAAATTCCAAAAAAATTATAGCAAATGGGATATTAGTTTCTATTTTTTGTTTTTGTTCTTCACTGATATCTTATACGTATTTCATTCGATTTAACATGACATAGTACTAATTTATTTTTAAATTTGTTTTAGTATGGCTATTAATTTTTGGATTAAGAATATTTAGTTCCCCAGCAAAAATTTGCGAATTTTCAAAATTCCCACATATTTAGTTAATTTTTTGACCCTGGTACTGACCAGAAAATGGTCAGCAATTCTAAAAATGGAAAACAGGCTGCAATAAATTCCATATGAATTATAAAATGAGTAAAAATTATAAAAATAATAGATTTCGAGGCTGACTTGTTTACACAAGGCTTTGTTAGTGAACACACGATTCTAGCAGCAGTGACTATTGGATGTCCATCCAACGGCCGACGTGCTTCTTCAATCTCTGATCTTCCTGCTCTAGCCGCCTAAACTAGCGCCGACGGGACTGCCTGCTCCCTCCTCTTGTGGCCCGCTGTGATGCCGCACAGGCTTCCCCGGCCCACCCTACTCCCTCCGTTGGCCTGGCCACACGCAATCAACTGCCTCCTTATTACACAAAAAAATGATTCCTCCCACTGACATCTGGGGCGCACCGGTTGGGAGGCTGACCTGTGGGCCTACTAAGTTGACGTGTACGCAGGGCTTGTCAACTTAGTCAACAAACGATTCTAGCAGCAGTAACCGTTGGATTTGAATCGAACGGTCCTGCTGCTTCTCCAATCGTTGCTCTTCTTGCACCAGCCACCCAAACCAGCGCCGGGGAGACCGCCTGCTCCTTCCTCCAGTGGCTGGCTGTGCTGTCCTTGAGGCCTCATCGCCTCCTACTACTCCCACCGCTAGCCAGGCCCTGCGACGATGGCAGCCTCACACCGCAGTCGAAACAGTGAACCCTCGTACTCCTCTCCGCGTGGGCATCCACTGCCGCGTCTTCCCCGGCTCCGCGTCGTCCCCTTCCTAGGCCTCGCCGTCATCCACCGCCTTGGTGCTCTCAGCGTGGCGTGGTCAATGTGGTCAATGACATTCCATCGGAAGAGTATTGTACGTGGAGAGGCTGACAGCTGGATCCACGGCCACAACCCAGTTTTTTGTGATTTGCCAAGTAAGTCGCTTTGTCAGGCCTGTTGGGCTGCAAATCTTTAAAGACAAGGAGAGCTTTCATTCGGCAGGCCGAGAAAATGACCCATCAGTAATGTGAAATGGGTTGTACATTTTTAAAACACATCAAACTAGCAATTAGTTTCAAATATCTTTTTTTTTTCATTTCGAGATTTTAAATTACATTAATTTTTATGCGTGGAGAATTTGTTGGATTTTATATTGATATACATTTATTTTTAAAATCAGTTTGAATGTGAGTCAAAATTTCCGGATTAAAAACAGTTCGGACCGCACCGAAATATGCAAAATTTCGTATAATTTTTTAACCGTGGCCACAATATGGGCTATAATGCTAACCAAAAGAATATGTGCTCCAAAAAAACCTTAAGAATTAGCAAATGGACTGTAAATTATTAGAAATAATGGCAGATGGGTTGTATGCTGTTTTCCACAGATTTGAGGCTTTCCTAAAAAAAAGGTTGACGCACAAGCAGTGACTGTTGGATGTCCATCCAACGGCCGTCGTGCTTCTTCAATCTCTGCTCTTCCTGCTCCAGCCTCTCAAACAAGCGCCGGCGGGACTGCCTACTCCCTCCCCCCTGCAGCCGGCTGTGCTGCCGCTCAGGCCTCACCGCCCCACCGTACTCCCATCGCTGGCCTAGCCATCCCTCTACTCACCCACACCTGCTGTTATTCTCCGACGACGATAGACGAACCAGTAAACCCTCGTACAGTCATACTCCCCTCCGCGTGGGAAACAACTGCCGAGTCGTCCCTACCTCCGTGTCATTCCCTTCCTAGGCCTCGCTGTCGTCCACCGCCCTGGTGCTCTCGGCGCGGCCTGGTCAACATGGTCAATGACCGACATGCATCTGAAGTGGACTGTACGTGGGGAGGCCGACAGCTGGGTCCACGGTCGAACGCAAGGAAATGCCTCCGTATTACGTGCAAAATAATGATTCCTCCACCTGACATCAGGGACCCACCGAAAGGGCCTCTGTATTTCGTGAAAAAAAGTTACCGCCGCTGACAGCTCGGACCCACCTGCTATATCTTTGCACGCAAGGAAGTGCCTCCTTATTACGCACAAAAAAATGAATACTCCCCCTGTTAGCTAGGACCCAGTATAGTGGAAGGCTGACTTGTGGGCCTACTAAGTTGACGGGGACGGAGGGCTTTGTCAACTTAGTCAATATGAATGATTCTAGCTGTAGTGACCGTACAATGTCCATCCAACGCCCGTAGTGCTTCTTCAACCACTGGTCTTCTTGCTCCAGCCGCCCAAACTAGCACCGGTCGTGCCTCGTGCTCCTGCCTCCCATGGCTGGCTGTGATGCAACGGAGGCCTCATCGCCCCTACTACTCCTACCGCTGGCCAGGCCATCCCTCTACTCACCCACACCCCTGTTATTCTGCGGCAACGGCAGCCTCACACTGCAGCGAACCAGTGAACCCTCGTACTCCTCTACGCGTGGGCATCCGCTGCCGCGTCTTCCCCGGCTCCGCGTCGCCCCCTTCCTAGGCCTCGCCGTCGTCCATTGCCCTGGTGCTCTCGGCGCTGCGTGGTCAACGTGGTCAAGGAACGGCTTCCATCGAACGTGGACTGTACATGGAGAGGCTGACAGCTGGGTCCACGACGGCTGCAAGGAAGTGCCTCCTTATTACGCGCAAAATAATTATTCCTCCACCTGACAGCGGGGACCCACCAGATGGGCCACCATATTTCGTGAAAAAAGGTTTCCCCCTGACTGCTGGGACCCACCAGCTACACCTTCGCACACAAGTAAATGCGTCCGGGCAAAAAAAAACGATTCGCCCCCCTGACTGCTGGGACCCACCAGCTACATGTTCGCACACAAGGAAGTGCCTGACAGTCGGGACCCACCTAGTCGAAGAGTACATAGCATTGTCATTCTGGTCGCGAACGTGTACGTACATATATACTGGTGGATGTAGAGGCGCGCACATGTCGATGTAGAGGCGCGCATGTGGCATGTACACGTACATACAACGGCCAGGGTGCAAGAAAGAAAATACAGCCTCGTATGTGTACATACGGGCGAGGTCTCGAATGCCTACTCGCGCATACATACGGCCAGGGCTCATGTACATGGCTGGGTCGAAACGGAGAAACAACGTCATCGTCGTGTTCATGGGGTGCCAACCGGCTGGTTCGGAACGGAATGCGTCGTCGTCTTCATCGGGAGGGCTTGGACGGAATAGGCAATGGAAACGAGGCCTGGCGTACCACAGAACAGAGGAAACGGCCTTGTGTTCGACCGGCCACGTTCGAAACGGGATCCTGTTCATCGAGAGTGGTCTGGCGTACCGCAAAACGGTGGAAACAGACCTCCTACGGTCAAAATGGGGGTCCTGTTGATCGGGAGGGGTGTGGCATACCGCAAAACGGATGAAACAGACTTGTGTTGGAGCGCTACAATCGAAACGAGGGTCCTGTTCATCAGGAGGGGTGTGGCGTACCGCAAAACGGGACATCACGGGATACTATTCATATCCATCGTCGATCTCCTCCAGCCTCCACGGGCTACTGTTCATCCACCGTCGACCTCCTCCAGCCTCCACCTGTGACTGTTCATCCACGGGCTCCTGTTCATCCAGCCTCCACCGCGCGCTACTCCATCGACTACTGTTCAACCACCCCTCTCCACGGGCTCCTGTTCAACCACCCCTCCGCGGGCTACTGTTCATCGACCCCTCCACCGTCTACTGTTCATCTAGCCCTCCACGGGGTCATCCTATTCATCGAGCCCTCCACGGGGTCCTTTTCATCCTGCCCCAACCGGCTCGATCGATCGGGGTCCTGTTCATCCAGAGGCAACACC
>NC_041381.1:144874451-144937634 GCF_002162155.2 Triticum dicoccoides
GCAATGCTCACTGTTCATCCAAAGAGGCAGCATCGACCAGATTCAGTTAGCAGCAGTAGCGAAGGAATCGTTCGATCTGGTTCAGTTAACATCCATCGATCGATCGCTCGGGTTCAGTAACGCGTAGCCTGCAGTGCAATCGCTCGGGTTCAGCTAGAGCCCAACACCTCGCTCGGGTTCAGTTACAGCCAACGCCTGGCACACACGTGTGTACGTGTACGAGAGAAACGCGCATCGCTCGGCCCCCCACCACCCACCGCAACCGGGAACTCCCCAAAATTTTCCTCGCCCTCGCTTCTACCACGGTTTTTTCCATCATGGACGACCCAAAGAATGTCATGCAGCTACGTCTCCGGCCCGCCCAAGATGATAATCCCATTTTCTGCCATGATTTTTTGTCATAAAAGTAGGAGCCCACCACATCTATGATGATACTGGGTTTTGTCACAATTATCGTCAAAGAAGTGTCATAAGTATGACAGAAAAAAAGTTCCGTTCGGCCCAAAATGTCACGGATGTGTCTTTTTTTTGTAGTGTTGCCACGTGGCAAACTTCGGTGAGACTGCATTGAGCTGCTTGCGCCTATTATTTGAGGTGAAAGTCTCGAAGACTGTCAATACCGTATTGTTATTTTCGGCGGGATGTTGCTCTGCTGTATGGTTTATGAGGAGATCCTCGCCGCTTTTCGCTACCTGCCAGAGTATCGAACATGCTCTAAGGCTATGTGTTGGCATGGTATCCGGTGTGCTGTGAATTTTGCATGGCCCATTGAGCCATTCCTCCAATACGGTTCCACGCCCTGCAGCGGGTTTTGGTTTTTTGGTAATTGAATCAGATGACTTACGAGAGTTTTTCCTTTTAGTTCGGACGAAGGGTTTAGTGAGAGCCGGATTATCCCAGAAATTTTTTTGGGTTTCTAGGCGCTTTCCATCGGATAGTACTTATGTACTATGGCCGCTAAGTCAGCAAAGTGTATTTTGTCACGGCTACTTACAGCGTTGAGGACCCCCTTGTCTGTGCAATTTTTGCAAAAGAGTGAGATTGCGTCTTCCTCGCGACAGTACTTGACCTTGTTTATCACAAGGAGGAATCTGGCCTAGTAATGATGTACTGTCTCTCTTAGGGATCTTGTCTGATATGTGAAATATTGAATAAGTCTGGTGGGTGGGCGGATTTAAGTCTGAATCCTGACCCAATCTAAGACCCAGGGGCAGAGAAGCTTCCGAGTTTGGCGGCTCGGGCTCCAGGATGTTGCCCAATTGTTTCGGCCTGCCTCCCGATTCTAAATTCGGAGTTTGGGTCATGTCCTCCAGTGGGCGGGTGTCCAGCTCAGAGAGCTCGGAAATCCGGACATAGTTCGTCCTCAAGATAGAGGGAGAATTCGTATGATGCTCTAACACTACCGCTATCTCATGGGTGACCGGCAGCAAGTAAATCTCCCTTTGGTCGGGTTTAAGCCCGATCCGGTCATAGTGCGTAGCGACACCCAGAGCAGCGATGCGATCCAAGAACTCATTAAGGGAGGAGAGCTCCATTGGATCCATCTGTTCGGCAAGTTCCGAATCGACATGGAGGCTGTTTTTGATGACCTGAGAGGTCATCGTTGGCGCGACAGCCGATCGGGCAGTCAAGACGAAGCCACCCAGCCGAAGAGTTTGGCCTAGAGCCAGGGCTCCCCCAGAGGTGATGTTGTCCTTGACAACGAGACGAGCCCTCAAGCCTTATCGCGACGACACAGTGAAACTCTCAATGAAAGCACCAATGTCGGTGTCAAAACCGGCGGATCTCGGGTAGGGGGTCCCTAACTGTGTGCCTAAGGCTAATGGTAATAGGAGGCAGGGGGCACGATGTTTTATCCAGGTTCGGGCCGTCTCGATGGAGGTAATACCCTACTTCCTGCTTGATTGATCTTGATGATATGAGTATTAGAAGTGTTGATCCACCATGAGATCGTAGAGGCTAAACCCTACGAGCTAGCCTATGATTATGATTGTTCTCGTCCTACGGACTAAACCCTTTGGTTTATATAGACACCGGAGGGGGATAGGATCACATAGAGTCGGTTATAGAGAAGGAGATCTAACATCCGAATTGCCAAGCTTGCCTTCCACGCAAAGGAGAGTCCCATCCGGACACAGGACGAAGTCTTCAATCTTGTATCTTCATAGTTCAACAGTCTGGCCAAAGTATATAGTCTGGCTGTCCGGATACCCCCTAATCCAGGACTCCCTCACTACCCATTGAGGAACCCCTTGTGGCCGAAGGAGAAGGACAAAGTTCCACTCAAGTGGAGCCATCACCAACCCAAGACCCACACGCTTCCGAAGAACAAAGTGAAGGCCCTCAACCAAGTGAACAAGATCAGTCTCAAGATGGTAGTGAACCACCAAGTGATGCCCAAGATCAAGTTCTCCCTCCCGAGCAAGTTCAAGATAAAGAGCAAGCTCAAGATCAAGAACAAGCTCAAGACGATGCTCAAGTTACCGCAACTCAACTATCTCTTGAGAAGGAATTGGAGCATCGTGCCGCCAAGATTGCTTCCAAACTGACTAGCAAAGATCATATTATGAAGAATGTGCTTGGAAGTTTGAGAAAGGGGGTAAGCACTCATAGACAATTAACAAACTATTGTGAAAATCACGCATTTGTTTCTTGTGTTGAACCCCAAAAGGTCTATGAGGCGCTCGAGGATCCGGATTGGCTCAATGTCGTGCATGAAGAACTCAACAACTTCGATCACAACAAGGTGTGGAGATTGGTGCCGAGGCCAACGGGGAACCATAATGTCATTGGAACCAAGTGGATATTCAAGAACAAGCAAGATGCTCATGGGATTATCGTTCGCAAGAAGGCTCGTTTGGTAGCAAAAGGCTACTCCCAAGTCGAGGGTATCGACTACGATGAAATCTTTGCTCCCGTTGCTCGCCTTCAATCTATTTGTTTTTTGATTGATTATGCTTCTCATGATAACTTCAAGTTGCAACAAATGGATGTGAAGAGTGCTTTTCTTAATGGTCCTATTAATGAGTTGGTGTATGTCAAACAACCCCCAGGGTTTGAGGATCCCAAGTTCCCCAATCATGTGTACCAACTCGATAATGCAGTCTATGGCCTTAAACAAGCCCCACGTGCATGGTATGAGCACCTTACATAGTTGTTGCAAGACGTGGGTTTGAAATTGGGAAAATCGACCCCACTCTTTTTACTAACTATATGTTGATGATATTATCTTTGGTTCTCCTAACAAAGCTTTCAATGAGGAGTTTGCCGCTCTCATGACCTCGAAGTTCAAGATGTCCATGATGGGAGAGTTGAAGTTCTTTCTCGGGTTCGAAATCAAACAAAGAAGAGAAGGAACCTTCATCAACCAAGCCAAATACACTAAAGACACGCTCAAGAGATTCAACCTAAGTGATGTCAAGCTGGCTCCCACTCCAATGCCCGTCAAATGCCAACTTGACATTGATCCCAATGGTAAAGTGGTGGATCAAAAGGTATATCGTTTCATGATTGGCTCCTTGCTTTACCTTTGTGCATCTAGACCGGATATCATGTTGAGTGTGGGAATTTGTGCATGGTTTCAAGCCGCACCTAAGGAAAGCCACTACGTGGCGGTCGAGCGAATCTTTCGATATTTGGCTCATACCCCAAACATTGGCTTATGGTACCCAAGAGCAGCTAACTTCAACCTTTTGGGCTATTCAGACTCGGATTGGGCGGGAGACAAATTGGATAGGAAGTCAACCTCCGGAGGGTGCCAATTTCTTGGTTTCTCTTTGGTGAGTTGGTCTTCTAAGAAGCAAAGTTGTGTGTCTCTCTCGTCCACCGAAGCAAAGTATGTGGCCACCGGTAGTTGTTGTGCTCAGCTTCTATGGATGAGGCAAACGTTAAAGGATTACAATGTCATTTCTGATAGAGTGCCTCTTTGGTATGACAATTAAAGTGCCATCAAGATCTCTCTCAACCCGGTGCAACACTTCAAGACAAAGCATATTGAGATTCGGTATCACTTCATCCGGGATCACATTAGGCGAGGGGAGATCGATTTCAAATATGTCCACACTCATGATAACCTTGCAGATATTTTCATGAAGCCCTTGGATGAAGCAAGATTTTGTGAGTTAAGGCATGATCTAAATATCATTGATTCGAGCAATGTGGCTTGAACCTTGGCACACCCCACCATACTCATCTTGATATCTTGTTTATGTGTAGGCATGGACATAGGGGGAGTGTTATTCTCTTAATGAACTCTCCCTCCCCCATTATGCATGAATCGATCAACTCTTTCACATTAGACATTTTGATGGTACTTGTGCTTCAAAGACGAGTTTTGGTCATGGACCCAAGGATAATTCTTCGCGGTGCCATACCAATTGACTCAAACATAGGTGGCTCCGGCCACCGCCCTCTCCTTTTGAAAGGTTCTGTTTCGTGTTTGGTCCTCGTTATCTTTTGCCTTCTTTTGAGTCGTGTTTGTGTTTGAGTTGCCTCATGTGTGTGCTCGTTTGCATGTCTAGTTGCTTGTAGTTTGCATTGCAAAGGCTAATGAACCACAAGTATATGGGATCTATCGTAGTTCTTTCGATAAGTAAGAGTGTCGAACCCAACGAGGAGCAGAAGGAAATGACAAGAGGTTTTCAGTAAGGTATTCTCTGCAAGCACTGAAATTGTAGGTAACAGATAATTTTGTGATAAGATAATTTGTAACGGGTAACAAGTAATAAAAGTAAATAAGGTGCAGCAAGATGGCCCAATCCTTTTTGTAGCAAAGGACAAGCTTGGAAAATTTCTTATAATGACAAAAGCGCTCCCGAGGACACATGGGAATTATAGTCAAGCTAGTTTTCATCACGCTCATATGATTCGCGTTCGGTACTTTGATAGTTTGATATGTGGGTGGACCGGTGCTTGGGTACAACCCTTACTTGGACAAGCATCCCACTCATGATTAACCCCTATTGCAAGCATCAGCAACTACAAAAGAAGTATTAAGGTAAACCTAACCATAACATGAAACATATGGATCCAAATCAGCCCCTTACGAAGCAACACATAAACTAGGGTTTAAGCTTCTGTCACTCTAGCAATCCATCATCTACTTATTACTTCCCAATGCCTTCCTCTAGGCCCAAATGATGGTGAAGTATCATGTAGTCAACATTCACATAACACCACTAGAGGAGAGACAACATACATCTCATCAAAATATCGAACGAATATCAAATTCACATGACTACTAATAGCAAGACTTCACCCATGTCCTCTGGAACAAATGTAACTACTCACAAAGCATATTCAAGTTCATAATCAGAGGGGTATTAATATGCATTAAGAATCTGAACATATGATCTTCCATCGAATAAACCAACTAGCATCAACTACAAGGAGTAATCAACTCTACTAGAAACCCACAGGTACCAATTTGTGGTTTTGGATACAAGATTGAATACAAGAGATGAACTATGGTTTGAGAGGAGATGGTGCTGGTGCAGATGTTGATGGAAATTGACCCCCTCCCGATGAGAGGATCGTTGGTGATGACGATGGTGATGATTTCCTCCTTCCGGAGGGAAGTTTACCCGGCAGAACAGCTCCTCCGGAGCCTCGGATTGGTTCCGCCAAGGTTCCGCCTCATGGCGGCGGAGTTTCATCTCGTGAGCTTGCTTATGATTTTTTCCAGGGTAAGAGACTTCACATAGCAGAAGATGAACATCGGAGGGCCACCAGGGGCCCAGGAGACAGGGGGCATGCCCCCACCCTCCTGGCCAGGGTGTGGGCCCCCTCAGGTACTTTCTTTGCTCAATAATTATTATTAAATCCAGAAATGACTTTCGTGGAGTTGCAGGACTTACTGGGTGCACCCCCACCCTCCTAGCCAGGGTGTGGGCCCCCTCAGGTACTTACTTTGCTCAATAATTATTATTAAATCCAAAAATGACTTCCGTGGAGTTGCGGGACTTTTGGAGCTATGCAGAATACGTTTCCAATATTTGCTCCTTTTGCAGCCAGAATCCCAGCTACCGGCATTCTCCGTCTTCATGATAAACCTTGTAAAATAAGAGATTATAGCCATAAGTATTGTGACATAACGTGTAATAGCAGCCCATAATGCAATAAATATTGATATAAAAGCATGATGCAAAATGGACGTATCAACAACCCCAAGCTTAGACCTCGCTTGTCCTCAAGCGGAAGCCGAAATCGAAAAATATGTCCACATGTTTAGAGATAGAGGTGTCGATAAAAATAAAATACGGACATGAGGGCATCATGATCATTCTTATAATAGCAACACACATAGATTTTGTCATAAGATTTCTTATGCTCAAGTAACAATCTATTCACAATGTCAAGTATGGAACATAAACTTCATTGGGAACTAACAAACTATAATCTCAGTCATTGAAGCAATTGCAATTTATCATAACATCAGAAAGAGTCAAGAATAGAGCTTTTAAGCAAGTCCACATACTCAACTATCATATAGTCTTCTACAATTGCTAACACTCACGCAATAATTATGGTTATGGAGTTTTAATCATACACTGAGAAAGATATGGGCTTATAATTTTGCCTCCCAACGTATTCACCTTTAGGTGATGTCAACAATAATAGTTCATGCTAATGAACATCCAATTGGATATATGTATCAGGATCTTTCCAACATGAGGTGCTTGCCAAAAGGATAAAATGAAAAAGGGAAAGGTGAAGATCACCTTGACTCTTGCATAAAGTAAAATGCATAAAGTAGAAGATAGGCCCTTCGCAGAGGGAAGCAGAGGTTGTCATGCGCTTATAGGGTTGGATACACAAAATCTTAATGCGAAAGAACGTCACTTTATATTGCCACTTGTATATGGACCTTTATAATGCAGTCCGTCGCTTTTATTGCTTCCATAACAAGATCGTATAAAGCTTATTTTCTCCGCACTAATAAGTCATGCATATTTAGAGAGAAATTTTTATTGCCTGCACCGATGACAACTTACTTGAAGGATCTTACTCAATCCATAGGTAGATATGGTGGACTCTCATGGCAAAACTGGGTTTAAGGATATTTGGAAGCACAAGTAGTATCTCTACTTGGTGCTAGGAATTTTTGGCTAGCATGAGAGGGAAAGGCAAGCTCAACATGTTAGGAAGATCCATGACAATATACTTTGACTGAGATGTGAGAAAACATAAACCATTACGTTCTCTTCCTTGTCCAACATCAACTCTTTAGCATGTTATACTTTAATGAGTGCTCACAATTATAAAAGATGTCCAAGATAGTATATTTATATGTGAAAACCTCTCCTTCCTTATTACTTCCTACTAATTGCAACAATGACCAAAACTATGTTTGTCAACTCTCAACAACTTTTAAGCCTCATACTTTTTATATGTGAAGTCATTATTATCCAAAAGATCAATATAAACTCTTTTATTCTTTTTATTATTTATCAAAGCCAGATAGCAAAGCCCTTGACTCAGCACTAATCTTTATTATAGATAGCTCACGGACTTGATTACAGAAAGAGATCACAAAGCAAAACTCAAAACTAATTCATACCAAAACTTCAATCTACTAGATCAAGATATTACTAAAAGGATCGAACTAAGTAAAACGATAAAGATAGGAGTGTGATGGTGATACGATACCGGGGCACCTCCCCCAAGCTTGGCAGTTGCCAAGGGGAGTGCCCATACCCATGTGATTATGTCCTCGGAGGTGGTGAAGAAGGAGTTGTTGATGGTGGATAATCGCACATCAAGCGTAAAAGCTCTTCCAACTTGCGGATAATGCCCTTGAGTGCGCCAATATGATCCTTCAACAAAATATTTTCCTGTGTGAGACACTTGTTTTGTACACGAGCTAACCAATCATCTTGAAAGCTTCAATCTCAGTCGGGGTAATGAGGTTAGGAAGAGGTTGAGGGATGTTTTCTTCTTTCGCCACCGGAGCTTGATCCTCCATGGCCTTCTTGATCCCTTCATCCGTGTTGATCTCCTCCGGTTCTTCTCTTTTCAGCTCCATCTTCAATAGCCAAGCATCCTTGTCTTCATTGTTGGAAGAGGGTGACGTCATAGTGCTCTAGATGTGTCATAAAAACAACTGGAAACAAAGACATAAGATTTTTGCGTGATACAGTGGTCAAAACTTTCGGGAGGTTATATAATGAATTTTTACTGACCAAAATACGTAATGTGCAAGAAAACAGAGTCTGGGAGGCACACGAGGTGCCCATTAGACAGGGGGCGCGCCCAGTAAGGGTGGGCGCGCCCTCCACCCTCGTGGAGGCCTCGTGTCCTTCCCAGATTACTTCTTTCTTTCCAAAATTCATAAATATTCCAAAACAGAGAAAAAATGCCATTAGGACTGTTTTGGAGTCGGTTTACTTACCGTACCACATACCTATTCCTTTTCGGAGTCTGAAACGTTCTGGAAAGTGTCCCTTATATATTCCTCTGGGTTTACGGTTTCAATAATATTAGTTTCAATATTGATAGGATTACCTGAGATATAATGTTTGATTCTTTGACCGTTCACCACCCTCGGACTTGTGCCTTCAAAGTTGTTGCTTTTTATAGCACCGGAACGGTAGACCTTCTCGATAATGTAAGGACCTTCCCATTTAGAGAGAAGTTTTCCTGAAAAAATCTTAAACGAGAGTTGAATAGAAACACATAATCACCTACGTTAAACTCACACTTTTGTATCCGTTTGTCATGCCATCTTTTAACTTTTTCTTTAAACAGCATGGCATTCCCATAGGCTTGGGTTCTCCATTCATCAAGTGAGCTAATATAAAATAACCTCTTCTCACCGGCAAGTTTGAAGTCATAGTTGAGCTCTTTAATAGCCCAGTATGCTTTATGTTCAAGTTCAAGAGGTAAGTGACATGCTTTTCCATAAACCATCTTATACAGAGACATACCCATAGGGTTTTTATATGCAGTTCTATAGGCCCATAACGCATCATCAAGTTTCTTGGACCAATTCTTTCTAGACCTATTAACAGTTTTTTGCAAAATTAATTTGAGCTCTCTATTGCTCAACTCTACTTGACCACTAGACTGTGGGTGATAAGGAGATGCAATTCTATGATTAACATCATACTTAGCAAGAATTATGGAAAGCACCATGAATAAAATGTGAACCACCATCAGTCATGAGATATCTAGGGACTCTAAACCTCGGAAATATAACTTGTTTTAGCATCTTAATAGAGGTGTTATGATCAGCACTACTAGTTGGAATAGCTTCTACCCACTTAGTAACGTAATCAACATCAACTAAAATATGTGTATATCCATTAGAGGCAGGAAAAGTTCCCATATAATCAAAGCCCCAAACATCAAATGGTTCAATAACAAGAGAATAATTCATAGGCATTTCTTGACGTCTACTAATATTACCAATTCTTTGACATTCATCACAAGACAATACAAACTTACGAGCATCTTTTAAGAGAGTAGGCCAATAAAAACCGGATTGCAATACCTTATGTGCAGTTCTGTCTCCAGCGTGGTGTCCTCCATATGGTTCAGAGTGACACTTGCGTAGGATCTATTTCTATTCATGCTCAGGTACACAATGTCTAATAACACCATCTACTCCTTTATAAAGGTGTGGGTCATCCCAGAAGTAATGTCTTAAATCATAAAATAACTTTTTCTTTTGCTGGTATGTGAAACTAGGTGGTATAAATTTAGCAAGAATGTAATTAGCATAATCAGCATACCATGGAGCAGTACGAGAAGCATTAATGACTACCAATTGTTCATCAGGAAAGCTATCATCAATAGGTAGTGGGTCATCAATAACATTCTCTAGCCTAGACAAGTTGTCTGCAACGGGGTTCTCAGCTCCCTTTCTATCAATAATATGCAAATCAAATTCTTGAAGCAAGAGAACCCATCTAATAAGTCTAGGTTTAGCATCTTTCTTTTCCATAAGATATTTAATAGCAGCATGATCAGTGTGAATAGTAACTTCACAATAAAAAATGTAAGGTCTGAACTTATCACAAGCAAATACAACTGCCAAGAATTCTTTTTCAGTAGTAGCATAATTTCTCTGGGCAGTATCAAGAGTCTTACTAGCATATCGAATAACATTTAATTTCTTATCAACTCTCTGCCCTAGAACAACACCTACAACATAATCACTAGCATCACACATAATTTCAAAGGGTAAATTCCAATCAGGTGGCTGAACAATAGGTGCAGTGATCAAAGCTTTCTTAAGTATTTCAAATGCTTCTACACACTCATCATCAAAAACAAAAGGAATATCTTTTTGCAATAAATTAGTCAGAGGCCTAGAGATTTTAGAAAAGTCCTTAATGAACCTCCTATAAAAACCGGCATGACCAAGGAAACTTCTTATACCTTTAATGTCCTTGGGACATGACATCTTTTCAATAGCATCAACTTGAGCTTTATCAACTTCAATACCTCTTTCAGAAATTTTATACCCCAAGACAATGCCTTCATTAACCATAAAGTGACACTTTTCCCAATTCAGGACGAGACTAGTGTCTTCACATCTCTGCAAAACTCGATCAAGGTTGCTCAAGCAATCATCAAAAGAGGATCCATAGACGGAGAAGTCGTCCATGAATACCTCACAAATTTTTTCACAAAAGTCAGAGAATATAGCAATCATGCATCTTTGAAAGGTAGTAGGTGCATTACATAAACCAAAAGGCATGCCTCTATAAGCAAAAGTACCGAAAGGGCAAGTAAAAGTAGTTTTTGATTGATCTTCCGCTGACACAGGTATTTGAGAGAAACCAGAATAACCATCTAGAAAGCAGAAATGTGTATGTTTGGACAGTCTTTCTAGCATTTGATCAATAAAAGGTAAAGGGTAGTGATCTTTCTTAGTAGCTTTATTTAACTTAAGGAAATTAATTACCATCCTATAACCTGTAATAATTCTTTGCAGAATCAATTCATCTTTATCATTAGGAACAACAGTAATACCTTCCTTTTTAGGGACACAATGGACAGGGCTTACCCATTCACTATCAGCAACGGGATAAATTATACCTGCCTCAAGGAGCTTTAGTATCTCCTTTCTTACCACTTCTTTCATCTTAGGATTTAAGCGTCGTTGAGGATCTCTAACTGGTTTGGCATCTTTCTCCACTTTAATTTTGTGTTGGCATAGAGTGGGACTAATGCCCTTACGATCATCCAGAGTATATCCAATAGCAGCACGATGCTTTTTCAGAGTTTTCAATAATCTTTCCTCTTCTTGTTCTGAAAGGTTAGCACTAATGATAACATGATATATCTTCTTTTCATCAAGATAAGCATATTTAAGATTATCTGGTAATGGTTTTAGCTCAAACACGGGATCTCCCTTGGGTGGAGGAGGATCCCCTAGGATTTCAACAGGCAAATTGTGTTTCAAAATAGGACCTTGTTGAAGGAATACTTCTTCTATTTCCCTTCTTTCATTCATAAACATATCATTTTCATGGTCTAGCAAATATTGTTCTAACGGATCAGTTGGAGGCACGACAATAGAAGCAAGACCAATTATTTCATCTTTACTAGGTAATTCTTTATCATGGGGTTGTCTATGAAAGTTAGCAAAATTAAACTCATGAGACATATCACCCAAGCCAATTGTAAAAATATCCTTTTCGCAATCAATCTTAGCATCAACATTATTCAAGAAGGGTCTGCCAAATATAATGGGACAAAAGTCATCTTGTGGGGAACCAAGAACAAGAAAATCAGCAGGGTATTTGACCTTGCCACACAAGACTTCAACATCTCTAAAAATCCCAACTGGTGAAATAGTATCCCTATTGGCGAGCTTAATAGTAACATCAATACCTTCTATTTCAGTGGGTGCAATATCATGCATAATTTCTTGGTATAAGGAAATAGATATTGCACTAGCACTAGCACCCATATCACATAAGCCATGATAACAATGATCTCCTATTTTAACGAAAATAACAGGCATGCCTACAACAGGTCTATGTATCTTAGCATCTGGTTTAGCAATATTAGCAGCTTCACCACAGTAATAAATTACATGGCCATCTATATCATCATCCAAGAGATCTTTAACCATAACAATACTAGGTTCAACTTTAATTTTCTTAGGAGGGGTATATGTTCTAGTATTACTCTTACAAACAACAGTTGAAGTTTTAGCATGATCCTCTATCCATTGTTGAGGAAATCGTTAACTGGTAGCTGCTCAGTTGGCTGGCTAGTAGGGGATTAATAGGCTAATCGGCAAGTTAATCGGCCATTTAATCAATTAATCGGCTGATTTATCAGTTTATCGGCTACTCGCTGACCCTGTGAGTAGGGATTAATCGGCAAGTTAACTGGTTAATCGGATGAACTCTTGAACATGGCCTTTATCCTAACAGGAAAAGGTGGTTTCTCAACATAAGTAGTACGAACAATAGGATCATTATAAGTGATAGTCTTTTCTTCAACTATAATAGGTGCAACTACTTTTACTTCAATGGGAGGATTATATTTAAACCACTTCTCCTTAGGGAGATCAACGTGAGCAGCAAAAGATTCACAGAAAGAAGCTACTATCTCAGAGTCAAATCCATATTTAGCGCTAAATCCACGAAAAGCATCGGTATCCATAAAAGAATTAACACAATCAAACTTAGGTTTTATACCTGACTCCTTACCATCGTCGGAACCCCAATCTTCAGAGTTGCGTTTAATTCTTTCCAATAAGTCCCACTTGAATTCAGTAGTCTTCAGCATATAAGAACCAGCACACGAAGTATTGAGCATAGTGCGACCATTGAGAGAAAGCCGAGCATAAATTTTTTGAATAATCATTTCTCTTGAGAGCTCATGATTGGGGCATGAATATAACATGGACTTAAGCCTCCCCCAAGCTTGAGAGATGCTTTCTCCCTCGTGAGTCCAGAAATTATATATGTAATTACGATCACGGTGAACAAGATGCATAGGATAGAACTTCTGGTGAAATTCCAACTTCAATCATTTATAGTTCCAAGATACCGTATCATCACATAGCATATACCATGTCAATGCGTCTCCCTTCAAAGATAAAGGGAAAACCTTCCTCTTAACAACATCATCGGGAATACCTGCAAGCTTAAATAATCCACAAACTTCATCCACAAAGATAAGGTGTAAATCGGGATGAAATGTTCAATCTCCTACAAATGGATTAGCTAGCAGTTTCTCTATCATACTGCTACGTCTTGAGCTTGCGTTGGTTTTCCTTAAAGAGGAAAGGGTGATGCAGCACAGTAGCGTAGGTATTTCCCTTAGTTTTTAAGAACAAAGGTATCAGTCCAGTAGGAGGCTCCTCACAAGTCCCACGAACAAACACAAACAAACAAAGAACTCGCAACTAACGCGATAAAGGGGTTGTCAATCCCTTCACGCCCACTTGCGAAAGTGAGATCTGATAGAGATAATATGATAAGATAAATATATTTTTGGTATTTTATAATATAGATGCAGAAAATAAATATGCAAATAAAAGTAGATAGAAAGCTTATATGATAAAGGATAGACCCGGGGGCCATAAGTTTCACTAGAGGCTTCTCTCAAGATAACATAAGTATTACGGTGGGTGAACAAATTACTGTCGAGCAATTGATAGAAAAGCGAATAATTATGGGATTATCTAGGCATGATCATGTATATAGGCATCACGTCCGTGACAAGTAGATCGACTCCTGCCTGCATCTACTACTATTACTCCACACATCGACCGCTATCCAGCATGCATCTAGAGTATTAAGTTCATAAGAACAGAGTAACACATTAAGAAAGATGACATGATGTAGAGGGATAAACTCAAGCAATATGACATAAAACCCATCTTTTTATCCTTGATGGCAACAATACAATACATGCCTTGCAACCCTTTCTGTCACTGGGTAAGGACACCGCAAGATTGAACCCAAAGCTAAGCACTTCTCCCATGGCAAGAAACATCAATCTAGTAGGCCAAAACAAACCGATAATTCGAAGAGACTTGCAAAGATAACTCAATCATACATAAAAGAATTCAGAGAAGATTCAGATATTTCTCATAGATAAACTTGATCAAAAACCCACAATTCATTGGATCTCGACAAACACACCGCAAAAAGAGTTTACATCGAATAGATCTCCATAAGAGAGGGGGAGGACATTGTATTGAGATCCAAAAAGAGAGAAGAAGCCATCTAGCTAATAACTATGGACCTGAAGGTCTGTGATAAACTACTCACAACTCATCGGAAGGGCTATGGTGTTGATGTACAAGCCCTTCGTGGTGGATTCCCCCTCCGGCAGAACGCCAGTGACGGCTCCAAGATGGGATCTCGCAGATACAAAATGTTATGGTGGCGGAAATATTTCTTTGGTGGCTCCCTGGATGTTTTTGGGGTATGTAGGCTTATATAGGAGGAAGAAGTATGTCGGTGGCCGCTCAAGGGGCCGAGGAGATAGGGGCGCGCCCAGGAGGGGTGGGCGCGCCCTCCTATCTCCTGGCCGCCTCATTTGCTTCTTCACCTGCACTCCAAGTTCTCCGGATCACATTCGTTCCAAAAATCACGCTCCTGAAGGTTTCATTCCGTTTGGACTCCGTTTGATATTCCGTTTCTTCGAAATACTGAAATGGGCAAAAAACAGCAATACGGGCTGGGCCTCCAGTTAGTAGGTTAGTCCGAAAAATGATATATATGTGTAAAATAAAGCCCATAATCATCCAAAAGGGGTAATATAATAGCATGGAACAATCAAAAATTATAGATACATTGGAGACATATCACATACCCGAAGGAATTTCAAAGTAAACATTTTCAGTAGGTTCAGTAGGTTGAGGAGAAACTCTTTGCTCTTCTGGTCGGGGCGAAGATACCCCGAACAATCCCCTTAAAGGATTAGTTTCCATAGTAACAAGTGAGAGAAAATTTCAGCACACTATATAAATGTTTCCTTACCAAGTTCCACTCACCAAAGGTGCTTCACTCCCCGGCAATGGCGCCAGAAAAGAGTCTTGATGACCCACAAGTATAGGGGATCTATCATAGTCCTTTCGATAAGTAAGAGTGTCGAACCCAACGAGGAGCAGAAGGAAATGACAAGCAGTTTTCAGCAAGGTATTCTCTACAAGCACTGAAATTGTAGGTAACAGATAGTTTTGTGATAAGATAATTTGTAACGGGTAACAAGTACTAAAAGTAAATAAGGTGCAGCAAGATGGCCCAATCCTTTTTGTAGAAAAGGACAAGCCTGGACAATTTCTTATAATGACAAAAGCGCTCCCGAGGACACATGGGAATTACCGTCAAGCTAGTTTTCATCACACTCATACGATTCGTTCGGACTTTGATAGTTTGATATGTGGGTGGACCGGTGCTTGGGTACTGCCCTTACTTGGAAAACCATCCCACTCATGATTAACCCCTATTGCAAGCATCAGCAACTACAAAAGAAGTATTAAGGTAAACCTAACCATAGCATGAAACATATGGATCCAAATCAGCCCCTTACGAAGCTACGCATAAACTAGGGTTTAAGCTTCTATCACTCTAGCAACCCAACATCTACTTATTACTTCCCAATGCCTTCCTCTAGGCCCAAATAATGGTGAAGTGTCATGTAGTCAATGTTCACATAACACCACTAGAGGAGAGACGACATACATCTCATCAAAATATTGAACGAATACAAAATTCACATGACTACTAATAGCAAGACTTCACCCATGTCCTCAGGAACAAACATAACTACTCACAAAGCATATTCATGTTCATAGTCAGAGGGGTATTAATATGCATTAAGGATCTGAAGATATGATCTTCCACCGAATAAACCAACTAGCATCAACTACAAGGAGTAATCAACACTACTAGCAACCCACAGGTTCCAATTTGTGGTCTTGGATACAATATTGGATACATGAGATGAACTAGGTTTTGAGAGGAGATGGTGCTGGTGAAGATGTTGATGGAGATTGACCCCCTCCCGATGAGAGGATCATTGGTGACGACGATGGTGATGATTTACCCCTTCCGGAGGGAAGTTTCCCCAGCAGAACAGCTCCGCCCGAGCACTAGATTGGTTCCGCCAAGGTTCCGCCTCATGGTGGCGGAGTTTCATCTCGTGAGCTTGCTTATGATTTTTTCTAGGGTAAGAGACTTCATATAGCATAAGATGGGCACCGGAGGGCCACCAAGGGGCCCAGGACACAGGGGGCGCGCCCAGTAGGGGGGGGGGCAGCCCCCACCCTCCTGGCCAGGGTGTGGGCCCCCTCAAGTACTTTCTTTGCTCAATAATTCTTATTAAATCCAAAAAAGACTTTCGTGGAGTTGCGGGACTTTTGGAGCTATGCAGAATAGGTTTCCAATATTTGCTCCTTTTCCAGCCGGCATTCTCCCTCTTCATGATAAACCTTGTAAAATAAGAGAGAATAGACATAAGTATTGTGACATAATGTGTAATAATAGCCCATAATGCAATAAATATTGATATAAAAGCATGATACAAAATGGAGGTATCAAAGGCCGTGTCTTTCTGTTGTGTCGAAACATGCACTATCTTGGGATTATGGTACTACCGTGGCAAGCCACGGTACTACCGCTGGAGATGGGTTGCTCCTGTGCTTGCACAGCTGCGTCCCAGGCACAGTACTACTGCTTCCATTGCGGCAGTAATTATTTACTACCGCTGGAAGAGTGGTACTACCACCCTGTGTGCAGTACTTTTGTCAGGGAGGTACTACCGCAATGACCCACGACACTACCGCGCCGTCGCGAGCGAGTGGGGGTTAAGAGCGGGCAGGGGGTGTTCCAACTCCCCCATACCCATTCATCTCTTTTCCCCACTTCGTCTCTCTCTCTCTCTCTCGCCAAAGAACGCCGCTGGAGGACCTCGCCGGATCTCCTTCTCCGGCTGCTCTCCTCGCATTCCGACCGGGGGATCGATCCCCACCTCGCCCTCTTGCCATGGAACCCGGTATCTCCCTTAGTATTTATCTCTTTGCCTCGTTGTTTTGCTTCTAGGTTTTGGGAGATACATGTGTAGTTCTTGATAATTTTGGCTAAATCGTTGCAAGAGGAGAGTGTAGGAGAGTGCTCGTGCTGTAGAAATGTGATTTGGTGTGTTGCAACTTTGTAATTTTGATCAACGGTAGTACCGATCTATATTTCCGGATGTTCCTAGATCCGCTCTTGCCAGATTCAAACCCGTGCGGTACTACCACTCCTCTCGTGCTATACTACCATCCGCTCTGGCGAGATCCACCCCGTACGGTACTACCGCCCAGCACGTGGAAGTAAAAATTTACTTCCGCTCTAGGTGCGGTACTACCGTGCCATCGCGGTGCAGTACTACTGCAGTTGTAACTTTTTACGTCTGCCTCATGGTGCGGTACTACAATTAACATATCACTACTGCTGTATGCTGCTAACGCGACACTACGATCAGAGACCCTTTGAGAAACTACGCGTGATGCAATAATCGCAAACGGTGGTGTAAGAAAACCGTAAAAAATGTGCATACCATTTGTGATGACGGATGTATCAAACACAGTTCAGATTTTAGTTGCGTGTGCGACGATGCATGGCATACGGTTCAGTTCAGTTAACTGTTTGCGATGAGGAGGAACAAAATAAACGAGCAGCCATATGAAGGTGTGTGCGATATACGGCATACATTTCAATCAAATTAACTGTTTGTGATGAGGCAGAACAACAGAAATGGGCTACAAGATGAAGGTGTGTGCGGTTGAGGGCATACACTTCAGAAGGATTAACCGTTTGCGATTAGGCAACAGAACAGAAACGGTCAGCTAGATCAAAGGTGTGTGTGATTGATGGCATACACTTCACACAGATGAACTGTTTGCGATTAGAAATAACAAACAGAAACAATTATACAGATCAACGTGTGTGCGCTAGGCAGGCACACATTCTAATTAAAAGAAGCGTGCGCAATGGTAATAACGAGCGCGCACGGTTCTTGGAACAAGACATGTGCTAACATTGCCTATTGCAGTGCACCAAACGCCATGTACGTGGCTGAGAAAGCGTGCCCATGTTACCTCGTCCGGGAATAGTGCCGCACTTAGAAATTATAGAACCGCCAATACATTTTGAGCCCGCGTCTCGTCACCTTCCAAATTGCAAACCTGTTCACACCGATCAAAACCTAAATGGTTTCCCGCTTAACAGCGTATTAGTACTCGGTTATAAATACTGTACTATGCCAAGATGACTGCACATTCCTTCCTCAACTCCTCATCCACAAAAGTAAACAAGTCATTCAGCATCGTTCTCTTGCGTCTGCTGGCCAGATTGAGTTTTTGGTCGAGAGATTACCACCACGGAGAGGCGAGCATGGAAGCGGAAGCACGAGAGATGTCCCGCTTATCTGTGAAAGCAGCGGACATGTCCCGCCATGCCACCGAAGCAGCACGGAGGTCTTGCCGTGCCGCCAAAGCAGCACGAAGGCCCCGCCACGCTATCGATGCAGCAAACTGGTTCGGTAGCGCCACGAAAGCAGCAGAGGTGTCTTGCCGCGCCGCGAATGCAGCAGAGATGTCCTCCCGCGTCGCATGCGGCTTGGGAAAATCTCTCACGGGCAGGCGAGGACTCTTACAGGCGCATGCATTCGATCGTACATAGCCAGATGGATCAGATCTCCGGCTGGATGAAGCTGCAGGATGAGTTGAATGCCTCGTTTGAACAACTCCAGGCCGAGCGTGACCTGCTGAGGGCGAAGATGGCCGGAAGGGCGGAGCAGGCGGAGGAGACCGCTGCCTTGTTGAAGAGGACGGGCATTATCATCAAGAAACTTATGGACGAGAATGCCATGCTCCGCATTGAGCGTGAAAGGCTGGTGGAGGAATCCACGGTTGGTTCCGAGCAGCGTATTAAGGACATGAAACTGATGAAAGAGATCGTCGTCGCTCGCCACAAGAACTAGTCTCCGCGACCTGCAGTGCATCAAGAAAGTAGAGATCAGCGAGCCAGATCGGTGTATGCGTCTTCCTTCTTCTTTTGCCCTTGTGCATTTTGGGCGTAGCCACATGTGGCTTTTTTAGTTATCTTCCTAGATATGTAAGACAATTATTATCCACTGTCATCGTCCTTATATTCATCATGCTTGCTATAAGTCGCAGTCGATGCAATATAGGTCCGTCGGATCTTACATCAAGATCAGTGCAAAACTTTCTTTTAAGATTTTCACTTTTCTCTCTTAAATCTCAGTCCAGTGAGACATAGCCATGCTGTGAAATAGGGGCTCGGGCGCCATTAATGGAGACATAGGGAGGGAGGTGCATGGAGGATAGAGGTCAAAGAGCTCTCCTCCTGATGAGCACGCGACAGGGGTCTGATCGCGCGCCTCCCATACTCAAATAGCTACCCCACACGACACCTCCTAGCCAATAAAAAAGGGGCGCGTGGTGGCACGCAATTGGTAAGTAGAACACCCACGGTTTCAATAATAGTTGTGTTTCCGATTGGTAACGTGACAACACTACTTGTTCCAAAATGACTTTGTTGATTTTTAATGTGTGCGCCTTTGTAAATCGGATAGAAAAATTACCACAGCATGTTGGTGCCATGTCATGACACCATGCCAAGTTTCATGATTTTCAAGTGTGTTTTGGATTTATAGGAATTAAAAAACAAAGTTTCTCAATCTTTCCGGTCGAGCCACGACACCGAGACGTTTGAATTTCATTCTCATTTCTTGCATGGGACCTATAAATTCACCCAAGGACACACATGTGATTTTTCAACCAACTTTGGTGCACTGGAGCATGTGCTTGTAGTTCAAATTTGAATTATGCACATTAAATGCCCAAAAATTCAATTAATGTATAAAAAGGCCAAATGAACCTGGAATAACTCCAAATTTTAGCATGATACTTCTATTTGGTCTAATCTGCCTACGTAAACAAATGAAGGTTGGAGAAGGAAGTGTACGTATGTTGTTTCACACACGGAGGTGACATGTTCCCTCTCGGAACCATGAGCCTTCTTGAGAGAAGCTCCGGTTTGCAAGAAGCTTATATCAAAGCTTGTCCCAATTTGGCCAAAAAAATTACCGCATCATGTTGGTGCCATGTCATGACACCATGCCAAGTTTCATGATTTTCAGGCGTGTTTTGGATTTACATGAATTAAAAAAACCAAGTTTCTCAATCTTCCCAGCCGAGCCATGATACCTAGATGTTTGAATTTCATTCCCATTTCTTGCATGGGACCTAGAAATTCACCCAAGGACACACATGTGATTTTTCAAGGAACTTTGGTGCACTGGAGCATGTGCTTGTAGTTCAAATTTGAATTATGCACATTAAGTGCCCAGAAATTCAATTAATGTATAAAAAGGCCAAATAAACCCAGAATAATTACAAAATTTAGCACGATAGTTGGTCTAATCTTCCCGTGTAAACAAATTAAGGCAGGAGAAGGCAATGTACTTATGTCGTTTCGCACACGGAGGTGACACGGTCCCTCTTGGAACCACGATCATTCTTGAGAGAGGCTCCAGTTTGCAAGAAGTTTATACCAAAGCTTGTCCAATTCGGCCAAAAAATTTACCGCAACAAGTTGGTGCCATGTCATGACACCATGCCAAGTTTCATGATTTTCAGGTGTGTTTTGGATTTACGTGATTTAAAAAACCAAGTTTCTCAATCTTTCTTGCCGAGCCACACGACACCTAGATGTCTGAATTTCATTCCCATTTCTTGTATGGGACCTAGAAATTCACCCAAGGACATTCATTTGATTTTTCAACCAACTTTGGTGCACTAGAGCATGTGCTTGTAGTTCAAATTTGAATTATGCACATTAAATGACCAGGGATTCAATTAATGTATAAAAAAGCCAAATGAAGCCAGAATAATTAAAAAAATTAGCACGATACTTCTATTTGGTCTAATCTGCTTGTGTAACAAAATTAAGGCTGGAGAAGGCAGTGTATGTCGGGGATATACCCCGCAGTGTAACCCGGCCGAAAGTATAACCTGACCGGACTTGGCGACTCACTAATGACCTGCCCTGACTGGACAGCACACTAAGTGACCTGCCTAATCCTGGCGGCTTATGGGTGACCTGGCAAGCAGATCAGAGGAGCGACAAGACCCGGGGGCCCAGGAGGCTGAAGGCCCAGAAGGCCGGCTTACGTTATGATAGGCCGGCTTAAGAGGAAAGGCGTGAGGAGTATCTCCCTTACAAGGAATCAAGACCCGGACTTGTATCCGGCTTATAGTACAAGATAGGCTAGTCCTACTAGGACTCCACATGTAACCCGCCCCTCTAACTTATATAAGGAGGGGCAGGGCTCCCCAAAGGGGGAGGGGAACAAGAAACAAGAGCAATCTTTAGGGCTAGACACAAAGGGGGAGCCGGCTTACGGCGACTCCTCTCATGAGCATAATGAGACATCAAGAGTTCTCAGAAAGATTACAGGGTGCCAAAAAGAACTTGTTGCCATGATGCGCGGTTTAAACATAGGTATCCTGCCTTACGGCTTATCTTATTATGGTCACTTGGGGGCTTCCTGTTCAAACATAGGTCATATCCGAACCAAAGAGAACATAGCTGTCGATACCCGCTTGATCAGCATAGTGCCAATCCCACTTGGGGGCTTCTTGATCATATTTGAATCATAGCTTCACCCCGTTGGGTCTGACGTGGATCATATACGAATTAGCGTCATTAAACAAATCTTATGGTCACTTGGGGGCTTCCTGTTCAAACATAGATCGTATTCGAACCAAAGAGAACATAGCTATCGATACCCACTTGATCGGCATCGCCAAAGCCACTGGGGGCTATATGATCGTATTTGAATCTTAGCTTAACCCCTTTGGAACGGTTTACTGATCATATCCGAATCAGAAGCCTCAAAAAAGTTTTATTCTATCTCGGGTAAAGTTTATTGCAGCCACAATTACTTAACTTGAGACCTTTTGGGGATTATATCTCAAAAGTATATAAGTATTTTATGATTAACTCGGCTTGACTTTTGACTCTATGTCACCAACTTATGACAATCATCATTCATATGGAGGCATTGGCTTCTAAGGAATGGGTTATCACCCTTATTACACAGGTCATGTAAATCGGCAATACAAATTCAATATCAAAGTGGTCATTTGGGGGCTTCCTGCTCAAACATAGGTCGTATTCGAACCAAAGAGAACATGGCTGTCGATACCCACTTGATCGGCATCGCCAAAGCCACTGGGGGCTATATGATCGTATTCAAATCTTCGCTTACACCCTTTTGGAACGGTTTACTGATCGTATTCGAATCAGAAGCCTCAAAATTTTTATCTATTTTTATACAATTGCAAGCATTTGAGTTGTCACAAATGTCATAAGTGATGGCTCTTACAGACTTAAGTTATCAACTTCACTGTCCGGGTCACATAAACCGGCGGTATCATTCAAAGGATCATAGGGATCTTGTGATCTACTTGTGTGCAGGATAAGACTATATTTGGGTGGTTACCCGCCCTAGCTTTTGACATTAAGTTGCCAGGGCATATGTTGTTTAAACTCTGTGGAGGATCTACAGAGCTATGGCTTACATAAATAATCAAATTCAATCCCATCATCAAAGATTGAAATTGATGTCTCAAAAGGGGTATTAATTCTTGAATTTCTCAAAAGCTATACACCATCGGGTTACAATGAATGTGCATCGGCCAAGAGCCGCCGGGTATTTAAACTCCGGGTTTACTTATCAACCGATGAGGTATTCAAATTTTTAATAGACAAAACTGGCTGGATTTTCATGATGATATTGAATGATTGAGGTTTTCATACCGGTTTATATTATTCAAATCTTGAATAGCCAACATGGCTGGATTTCAATTGTGATTATCAATAACCAGTATTATTGAGGTTTTCAAAGTCGCTATAGCGCAATGGCTATTATTTTATCAATGGATATGATTTATTCTACAATGGAAGGAATAGTCCCGAGTTGCTGCAGGCTTACGACCCAGCACTTGGGGGCTACATTATTCAAATTGAGGTTACATCAAATATGCAAGTCTCATGTTGCTGTAAGCATGCACCATGACACTTGGGGGCTAATGCAAAGTCATTTTTCTTCACCTCATTGAAGACCCGACTCATCACATCGTAATGAGCCGGCCCTTGGGGGCTACCAATTGCTCCTGTCAACAATTCCAGGTACACAAGTCTTAATACATTATATTGAAAGGTCTACTACTCAGTTGGTAGAGTACAAAGATCTTAACTTTATGGACGTGGGTTCAAGCCCCATGGTGAGGGTTACATCATATGATATTATTTTCAATGAAGTATATATAAAGTCCCAGCTCAGTATTATCTTACTAAGCCGGCCCTTGGGGACTACATGTTGCTGTTCAAGTCTACATGATCATATTTATGAAGTCCCTGCTCATTATTGCATAATGACCCGGCCCTTGGGGGCTACACTGGTTGAAATTTTACGAGCATAAGGCAATTACAAGTCCCAGGTTGCTGCAAGCATGACAACCCGACACTTGGGGGCTACATATGTGGAATATTCAGTTATATGACTAATGATTGAGTTTAATAACCCGGATTTCTTCAAGGTTGCAACACTTATATTGAAGCAAGTCTCAAGTTATCACTATGTTCTCCCCTTAAGACTTGGGGGCTATAGGTATTATGCATATAAAGAGGGAACATCTTCAAAATTCTCAGCTTTGAGTAAATCAGGAAGATCAATTACATGACCCAGTGTCAACAACAATTATGACTCGACATCATCAGTTTTTTATAACCCGGAGATTTTGGAAATTATAACTCGGCAAGATCTATATCTTTAAGCCGGTTGAAAATCAGATGAATATATCAAGACCTATATTTCTTTTAAGCCGGCGCTTTGGAAGCCGACTCAAATGGATTATTTGTTTACAATATTTCTTCTACAAACAAATTGATTGTGAAGCTGGTGTATTGACCTGGATTTTTCTAGAAGAAGGAAATAACAAGGACTTAAGGATGTTTAGGGGCCGGTTTACAAGAATTCTTAACCCGGAGCACAACCTGTCAAATTTGTTCTTGTGTTTATTTTGCAGCAAAAGTTTACCATGCATAAATCCAAGCTAAACTTGGGGGCTAATGTCGGGGATATATCCCGCGGTGTAACCCGGTCGGAAGTATAACCTGGCCGGACTTGGAGACTCACTAATGACCCGCCCTGACTGGACAGCACACTAAGTGACCTGCCCGATCCTGGCGGCTTATGGGTGACCTGGCAAGCGGATCAGAGGAGCGACAAGACCCGGGGGCCCAGGAGGCTCAAGGCCCAGAAGGCCGTCTTAAGTTATGATAGGCCGGCTTAAGAGGAAAGGCATGAGGAGTATCTCCCTTACAAGGAATCAAGACCCGGACTTGTATCCGACTTGTAGTACAAGATAGGCTAGTCCTACTAGGACTCCACATGTAACCCGCCCCTCTAACTTATATAAGGAGGGGCAGGGCTCCCCAAAGGGGGAGGGGAACAAGAAACAAGAGCAATCTTTAGGGCTAGACACAAAGGGGGAGCCAGCTTACGACGACTCCTCTCATGAGCATAATGAGACACAGCCACAAACAACATGTAGGGTTGTTACCGGATGATGTTCCCCGGGGCCCGAAGCGGTCTAAATCCTTGTCTTACGTGTTGCGTCTCTCGTCCCGATCAACCCCTCTCAAGCTACCACATAGATGCGTTGGCCTCGCGACTAAGTCCTGACACTAAGGACATCTGACGTGCTAATTCCACGATAGTGTACATATGTCGTTTCGCACATGGAGGTGACACGTTCCTCTCGGAACCACGAGCCTTCTGGAGAGAAGCTCTATTTGTAAGAAACTTATACCAAAGCTTGTTCCAATTCGACCAAAAAAATTACAGCAACATGTTGGTGCCATGTCATGACACCATGCCAAGTTTCATGATTTTTAGGCGTGCTTTAGATTTACATCAATTAAAAAACCAAGTTTCTCAATCTTTCTGGCCAAGCCACAACACCCAGATGTTTGAATTTCATTCCCATTTCTTGCATGGGACCTAGAAATTCACCCAAGGACACACATGTGATTTTCAACCAACTTTGGTGCATTGGAGCATGTGCTTGTAGTTCAAATTTGAATTATGCATATTAAATGACCAGAAATTCAACTAATGTATAAGAAAGTCCAAACAAACCCGGAATAATTCCAAATTTTAACATGGCACTCATATAGTTCTATGTTGCCTCTGTAAAAAAATAAGGGGGGGATGCAGCGTACGTATATTGTTTCAAACACTAAGGTGACACATCCCCCCTCGGGAACCACGAGTCTTCTCGAGAGAAGCTCCGGTTTGCAAGAAGCTTATACCAAAAACTTTTCCAAATGTGGGAAACTTTTTTACCACAACATGTTGGTGCCATGACATGGCACCATGCCAAGTTTCATGATTTTCAGGCGAGATTTGAATTTCCAGGAATTTAAAAACCAAGTTTCTCAATGTTCCCGACCGAGCCACCATGCCCAGATGTTTGAATTTCATTCCCATTTCTTGCATGGGACCTATAAATTCACCCAAAGACACACATGTGATTTTTCAACCAACTTTGGGGCACTGGAACATGTGCTTGTAGTTCAAATTTGAAGTATGCACATTAAATGCCAAGAAACTCATATAATACATAAAAATGCCAAACGAACCCGGAATAATTCTAATAAACACGACACTCATGTAGTTGCATGTTCACTGTACATAATTGTTCTAGCAATTCAAACACCATCCTTTCTCTACGTAACACCATTTTGTCTTTCAAAACATAATGAAAAAATCAGGTATACCACAAACAGTTTACTTGAAAGAATCGTGTGGGATGCGATATAAAATATCTTGGCTCATCGTCTTGTCTGGCTTACGTAGGAAGCTTCGTTGTCTAAGTCCACCGCCCCCGCTTGAACCACACTTGTGCGCCAGTTTCTCGCGGCTCCAAGCAATTTGTTTTTTGCCACCACAGAAATATTTATCTCCCCCCTCGCTCCCACCAAAATCCACATTTCCACTGTTCCTCCTTGCTTTCCAAGTTCAAACCTTCACTACTGCTTACTGGCAGCTCATCCTCCTCTCCAGTGACCCTTCTTCTTGCAAGGCCGCCTCCTCGCCGGCTACCCTTCTTCTTGCAGAGTCGCCTCCTCGCCGGTGACCCTTCTTCTTGCAATGCCGCCTCCTTGCCGGAGACCCTTCTTCTTGCTACATGGCCTCCTCGCTACCGACCCTTCTTCTTGCTGCGCGGCCTCGTTGACAAGGTCAGGTAATCCACACCCACCCACACCATCCTCCTCCTTTCTCGTCCCGCATGCCCCGACCGACGGTGCGACACCTTCCACCGAAATCACTGTCCCCACCTCCAATTAAGTGCTGCCCACAGCCATTTTGCATGTAGTATAACATGGCGCTCAGTAGCATCTGGCAGCGGAAAGCAAATCGCAGCTACACGCGCGCACGAGGTCGTTATGGCTGCCATGCATGCCGACCGCCAGATCTTGGAGGAGCACCTCGTCTTCGAGGCCACTGTCAACACTGCCACGCGGTTGTCTACTTTAAAATATAGTTCATGCTGTTTTCTCGAGGCCACTGCCAATGCTTTGTAGTGATTTGTCCTCTGTAATGTGAATATGCAATCTGATGTTCAGTTTACAGTTTGGTCCTCTAAAATGTAATGTTCAGTTAACACTTTGGTCCTATCAAATGTAATGTTGAGTTAAAAGTTTGGTCCAACAATTGCTATATTTCGTAGTAGTGTTGTCAGACATTCTTTGTTTTGTAAACTGTCTTATCTTCTAGTACATGTTTCTATTTTGCAATGTCGTGCTTAGTTAACTATTTTGGTTCATTTGGTTTGCTGTCCATTTAACTGTTTTGTTTAGTTCTGCAATTTGATTTTCATTTACAGTGGGTACAATTTTGTATTGTTACGCATGTGAAATAAATCGAATTTGGCTGTACTCAATACATATTCCATTGATAGTATGACAAATCTTAGTTAACCTGATCAAGATCTTCCTTATGTGTGTTGCAGGGAAACAATGAGAGACACTGCGGTTTACCATCAAGGTTTGTTCAAGCATGGTCCTTTGGCTAATAACACATTATTGTGCAGTTGCAGGAATCATTCTAATGTTTAGGTTTCTTATAATTTGGTCTTGTACATGTAGGTCCTGCTATCAGAGTCTTAGACCAACTGTTTGACCCATTTTGCATATGGGGAAATGAGATGTCCATGAATATCAGTCAAGTTAAGAAACTCAGAAAGATTGTTAGGATGACGAAACTTGCGAAGAATAACAGCGAGATCTTTGTTTGCACAATGAACAAGACATTAGCCAACTATAGGATAGTACTAACTCTTTTACCTTGTTTTTACCCCTTGCGCCATCAGTCAACTATAGGATGGTACTAACTCTTTTACCTTGTTTGCATATCTTTGTTTTTAGTACTTTCCAAAGTAGTTCACCGATGATTACCTCTCAAACCACCTGCATGGTCGAGAGGCGAGGAAGGTAGTCATTCAACACCCACGGTACAATATTGAAGTCTTGATGAAGAGGACTAAGGTTGGGCGGGCAATTATCCATAGCCACTGGCCTAAAGTTGCAAGGAAATTCAACATTACTTAAGGCTCAACATTTTCCTTCTGCTTCTACAGTTTTCAAGATGAGATTCATTTGTCTATTTACCGAGTATGATGCTAATTTCCAAAGGTTTTTTATGTTGCATGTGAAACTTGGTGCTATTGTGTAATGGAGGAACTGAGTGCCAAAGCTATCTGATGTAATTCGATTACGAACTCCTGGTTATTGTTATATGGGTATGAAATATCTGGTGTGTTTTATAAGAAATATCAATTTGATTAGTACATGGATTATCAATAATAGGCTAATTACCCTACTTATTGGGGTTTTCTATTGCAGACGGTTACTCAGACAGCATCGTGGGCGATGACTCAAACAACACGCATGGTTTCTAGAAAGTAGGCATGTTCGATCAACTAACAATCACACATGGCTTCCAGCAGAGAACTGTTTGCGTTAGGCCACCTCTCACAAATGTTTCCACAGAAAAAACTGTGTGGGATATACATACGAGTGGAAATGTTTTTCTAGGATTCACCATGTGGGATATACATACGAGATGAAGGCTCTATTCTGCATGCAGGCCAAGGGGTAATACAAGACCCATGTTGCTCAGAAGGAGAGTCGCCAGTGCGACAAGAGGATCTTGAGGATGTTCGGCGAGCACGTGTCGAGCGGGTCAGAGAAGATCATCACTCCAGAGGCTAACTGGATGGCGAAGCAGGGCTATCAGTGGACTGAGTCAGAGGAGGAGTCCATTCCCGCGGCCGAGACCAATGAGGAGATTGTTGGGTGATCACTATAGAAGGAGCTAATGACCCACAAGTATAGGAATTACCGTCAAGCTAGTTTTCATCATGCTCAAATGATTCACGTTTGTTACTTTGATAATTTGATATGTGGGTGGACCGGTGCTTTGGTACAGACATACCTTGGACAAGCATCCCACTTATGACTAACCCCTCTTGCAAGCATCCGCAACTACGACAGAAGAATTAAGGTAAACATAACCATAACATGAAACATATGGATCCAAATCAGCCCCTTGCAAAGCAACACATAAACTAGGGTTTAAGCTTTTGTCACCCTAGCAACCCATCATCTACTTATTACTTCCCAATGCCTTCCTCTAGGCCCAAATCATGGTGAAGTGTCATGTAGTCGACGTTCCAATAACACCACTAGAGGAGAGATGACATACATCTCATCAAAATATCGAACAAATACCAAATTAACATGATTACTTATAACAAGACTTCTCCCATGTCCTCAGGAACAAACGTAACTACTCACAAAGCATATTCATGTTCATAATCAGAGGGTATTGAATAGCATTAATGATCTGAACATATGATATTCCACCGAATAAACCAACTAGCATCAACTACAAGGAGTAATCAACACTACTAGCAACCCACTGGTACCAATCTGAGGTTTTGAGACAAAGATTAGATACAAGAGATGAACTAGGGTTTGAGAGGAGATGGTGTTGGTAAATATGTTGATGGAGATTGACCCCCTCTCGGTGAGAGGGTCGATGGTTATGACGATGGCAACGATTTCCCCTTCCCGGAGGGATGATTCCTCGGCAGAATAGCTCCGCCGGAGCCCTAGATTGGTCCTGCCCAGGTTCCGCCTCGAGATGGCGGCGCTTTGTCCCGAAACCTTCCTTATGATTTTTTCTAGGGCAAAAGACACCATATATCAGAATATGGACGTTGGGAGCCTGCCAGGTGGCCCACGAGGTAGGGGGTGCCCAGGGGGTAGGGCGCGCCCTCCACCGTCGTGGCTGGTGGGTGGCCCCCCTCTGTGGTGCTTTCTTAGCCCAATATTTTTAATATATTCCAAAACTGACTTCCATGGAGTTTCAGGACTTTTGGAGTTGTGCAGAATACGTCTCTATTATTTGCTCCTTTGCAGCCCAGAATTCCAGCTGCCGGCATTCTCCCTCTTCATGTAAACCTTATAAATAGGAGACAAAAGGCATAAATATTGTGACATAATGTGTAGTAACAGCCCATAATGCAATAAATATTGATATAAAAACATGGTGCAAAATGGACGTATCAACTGCCCCAAGCTTAGACCTCGCTTGTCGTCTAGCAAAAGCCGAAATCGAAAAATATGTCCACATGTTTAGAGATAGAGGTGTCATAAAATAAAATACTTACATGAGGGCACCATGATCATCTTTAGAACAACAACATATATATATTCGTATGATTTCTTATGCTAAAGTAACAATCTATTCACAGTGTAAAATATGAATCAGAAACTTCACTGAAAACTAACAAACTATAATCTCAGTCATTGAAGCAATTGATATTTATCATAACATCGGAAAGATCCAATATAAGAGCTTTTCAGCAAGTCCTCATACTCAACTATCATTTAGTCTTTCACAATTGCTTACACTCATGCGATACTTATGGGTATGAAGTTTCAATCGGACACAGAGAAAGATACGGGCTTATAGTTTCGCCTCCCAACCTTTTACCTCAAGGGTAATGTCAACAACAATAGTTTATGAAAACCTACATCCAAGTGGATATATATATATATTAGGATCTTTCCAACACATAGTGCTTGCTAAAGGATAAAGTGTAAAAAGGAAAGGTTAAGATCACCATACTCTTGTATGAAGGTAGAAGTTAAAAACAAAAGATAGGCCCTTCGCAGAGGGAAGCAGAGGTTGTCATACGCTTTTATGGTTGGATGCACAAAATCTCAATGCAAAAGAACGTCACTTTATATTGCCACTTGTGATAGGGACCTTTATTATGCAGTCCATTGCTTTTATTTCTTCCATATCACAAGCTCGTATAAAGCTTATTTTCTTCACACTAATAGATCATACATATTTAGAGAGAAATTTTTATTTCTTGCACCGATGACAACTTACTTGAAGGATCTTACTCAATCCATAGGTAGGTATGGTGGACTCTCATGGCAAAACTGGGTTTAGGAATGTTTGGAAGCACCAGTAGTATCTCTACTTGGTGCAAAGAATTTGGATAGCATGAGGGGAAAGGCAAGCTCAACACGTTGGATGATCGATGACAATATAAGTTATTCGGATATAAGGAAACATAACCCATTACGTTGTCTTCCTTGTCCAACATCAACTTTTTAGCATGACATATTTTAATGAGTGCTCAGAATCATAAAAGATGTCCAAGATAGTATATTATATGTGAAAGCCTCTCTTTCCTTATTACTTCCTATTAATTGCAATGATGACCAAAACTATGTTTGTCAACTCTCAACAACTTTTATTCATCATACTCTTTATGTATGAAGTCATTACTCTCCATAAGATCAATATGATCTTTTTCTTTCTTTTTTTCTTTCTTTTATTTCTCTCAAGATCATAGCAAGATAGCAAAGCCCTCATCTCGAAACTAGTATTTATTATATATAACTCACGGACTCGATTACATAGATAAAGATCAAAACAAAACTCAAAGCTAGATCATATAAAACTTTATTCTACTAGATCAAGATATAACCAAAAGGATCTAACTAAGAAAAACGGTAAAGATAGAAGTGTGATGGTGATATGATACCGGGGCACGTCCCCCAAGAATGGCAGTTGCCAAGGGGAGTGCCCATACCCATGTATTTATGTCTCTATCTCCGGAGGTGGTGATGATGGAGTTGTTGATGACGTAGGCTTGTGGTCCATCTTCCAAGGCATAGGCTCACCATCATAGAAGGATGAACGAGTCTCCGGGACCCTCAAATTTGCAGCCAAACTCATCCTCTTGAATCTATATTCATACTCACAATTTTGGTTTTGCAGGTCATAGATCTAGGCCTGGAGGTGCTCGATTTTCTTGTGAAGCTTGAAGATGGTCTCCCTGATGTTCTTGGCATCCAGCTTGTGGTTATTGGTGAATTCCGCGATCATCATGTGATTGGCATTAAGTCCACGCTCCACCATCCCTTGACACTTGAAAACTTGTTGCTCCATTGCTTTGAGTCTTGCCTCCACGCTTTTGGTCCTCCTCGGTCCCTCAACATCACGGATGTGCAGCACCCACTCACGCATCTCAATGGTTTGAGGGTGTTGCAGCACCTCCGCAAGGTAAGGGTTGATGACCTTCTCGAAAAACTTGTCATTGGAGGCACTTGGAGACGTCAGGGTGATCTAAATATGTCAGAAAAATAGCTCGAAACAAAAGTAGAGGATTTTGTCGTGGTACAGTGGTCAAAACCTTCGGGAGATAATATAATGAATTTTTATTGACCAGAAGATTATTGTGCAAGAAAACGGAGTCCGGAGAGCACACGAGGTGGCCACGGGGCAGGGCGTGCCCAGGGGGTAGGGCGCGTCCTCCACCCTCGTGGACGCCTCGTGTCTCTTTTGGACTAGTTTTAATTTTCCTAATTTTTTAAATATTCCAATATGGAGAAAATTAGCTATTTGAGCAGTTTTGGAATCGGTTTACTTACCGTACCACATACATATTCCTTTTTGGAGTCTGAAACATTCTGGAAAGTGTCCCTTATGTACTCCTCCAGGGTTACGGTGTTAATAGCATTGGTTTCCACATTTATGGGATTACCTGAGATATAATGCTTGATTCTTTGATCGTTTACCACCTTCGGATTTGTGCCTTCGGCGTTGTTGATTATGATGGCACCGGAATGATAGACCTCCTCAATAATGTAAGGACCTTCCCATTTAGAGATAAGCTTTCCTGCAAAAAATCTTAAATGAGAGTTGTATAGCAAAACATAATCACCTACATTAAACTCACGCTTTTGTATCCTTTTGTCATGCCATCTTTTACCTTTTTCTTTAAATAATTTGGCATTCTCATAGGCCAGGGTTCTCCATTCATCAAGTGAGCTAATGTCAAATAGCCTCTTCTGACCGGTAAGTTTGAAATCGTAATGGAGCTCTTTAATAGCCTTATACGCCTTTTGTTCTAGTTCGAGAGGTAAGTGACATGATTTTCCATAAACCATTTTATACAGAGACATAACCATAGGATTTTTATATGCAGTTCTATAGGTCCATAATGCATCATCAAGTTTCTTGGACCAATTCTTTCTAGATCTATTAACAGTCTTTTGCAAAATGAATTTAATCTCTCTATTACTCAATTCTACTTGACCACTAGACTAAGGATGTTATGGAGATGTAATTCTATGATTAACATCATACTTACCAAGCATTTTACGAAAAGCACCACGAATAAAATGTGAACCACTATGAGTCATTAAATATCTAGGGACTCCAAACCTCGAAAAAATAACTTCTTTAAGAATCTTAATAGAGGTGTTATGATCAGCACTACACTACAAAAAAAACACTTCCGTGATGATACATGTTTGTCAAAGTAGGTCGCGTTTTTTGTCATGCATGTACATCCATGACAAATTTATGACAGAATCAAGATAGTCATACTTGTGCTGTCGTAGAAGTGTTCCATGACATTACCAAAATTATCATCACGGAAGTGTCCACTTCCATGATGATAAATCGTGCGTCATAGAAGTGCTTTCATCAAGGGTGACCGACACATGGCATCCACCGTAACGGAACGCCATTAAGCTATCGGGTCGGGTTTTGGATCCGATAACCCGTGAACATCCCCGACCAATGGGGATTTTCCACATGTAAAATCATCATTGGCTGGAGGAAACACGTGTCGGCTCACCGTTGGGACAGATGTCATCCACTCATTGGACAGAAGGCGCCTATGATACGTCGACACGTGGCACAGCCCAACAGAGGCCCATTCCTGTGAAAAGGCCGGCCCGTTTGACTTGGTCAAAAGGTGGCAGGCCGGCCCATGGAAAGCCTGTTAACAGCCTATTCGCATATAGCCCATTTACAGCCCGCTAACCCAAGGCCCATTACGCCCTATCCGAATTAGGCCCAGTAGCGTCATCTGGGCCATCTAATATGATTCCAGCCCATTTTCACTTCTGGCCCATGTATGGCCCATGACGTCTTTCGGCCCATATGAGGCCCTATGTAACTCTTGGCCTATTAACGGCCCGTGGTGAAACTGGCTCGCAATGAACAGTGTATCACTTTACACCCATTTACGGCCCATGGTGAAACTAGCCCGTAATGAATAGTATATCACTTTATACCCATTAAGGGCCCATTATTCAGTTGGGCCATTTCCAGCAAATGTTATCTTTCAGCCTTCTCAGAGCCCATTTATTCTTGGGCTCATTTCCAGCATTTGTTTACTCACGGCCCGTTACTGTCATTTTCTGCTTGTGGGCCAAATTCAAGCCGCGGTTACATCGGCCCGTTTGTGGTCCGTTAATACGTTGGGCCGTTTTTATAGCGTCATCAAATACGGCCTATTAACGATGGCCCGTTATGGTCATATGGCCCGTATAAGGCCCGTTGATGATACGGCCCGTAGAAGGCCCATTGTTTCTACGGCCCATAGAAGGCCCATTGTTTCTACGGCCCATAGAAGGCCCATTGTTTCTACGGCCCATAGAAGGCCTACTGTTTCTACGGCCCGTAGAAGGCCCACTGTTTCTACGGCCCGTAGGAGGCCCAGTGTCACTACATTAAATATTTGCCCATGGTTATTGGGGCCTAGTTTTAAAAAGAACAGCGCTGACTACAAGCAAACAGATAAACAAGACAACAAGGAAATAAATAAGCAAGCAACTTATGCTAGGCTATCACGGCTGTTACACATATTACATCCACTGGGCATCAAAGTTTGCCACCAGTGCAAATATAGGGAACAAAGCAGCATATCATACATACTGGTTGTCAAAGTTGCCGACCAGCGCAAATAAATGCCGCAGCAAAACAAATCTAGAACTAAAACCACTTCAGAAGATCTCAAGAAACAATATCCTGGGTACCCATAATGCTGGCAAGATGCTTAGCAAGCTTATTAACTTTCTCTTGTTTGGCGCTTAAATCCTCTAGCGCTTGCTGTTGCTCCAGAAAATATGCATCTGAATTCTGCAGGGACTTCCTCAGTCCTTCAGCTTCCTGTCGTAGCACATTTGATCGATGTCTTTCAACTTGGAGTTGAGACTCAAGAAGACAAACTGATTCAGGTAGCGAGTTCGAAGAGGTTGTGCCAGCAGTAGTGGCCAGTAACTTGAACACTACATCAAGACAGGACTTTTGGGTTCCCTCATTGTCGTCAAGATAGTTTTTATCAGCTTTCTTGGAGACCAACAGGGATGTCTCACTATCTTGAACCTTATCTGCATTACTTCCTTTACCATTGGATAACGCGGTACTGTTCTCCAATATTTTGTTCGCATTCTAAAAGAGAAACAAGCAAACACATCACATGTTTACCATGTTGTATATGAAACTCATTTTGGTAAATGAGTTCAGTAGTAAAGTGGACAGGATAACAACATGAAATAAATATATATCTATGTACCATGGTCACTTTATGGTCTATGTCATTCTAGTTTTTGTTGCCAAATGAAGATAGAGACATGGTTCAAATAATATTTGTTCAAGACAAAGCAGAATAGATAGAATATAAGTGTGGGTAACTATAGAGCAATAGCAACACTTGTAATGTGCATGACATGAGAACATAACTGTTTATTCAATTGAAACTGAAATCAACATAGAACAGGTTACAACAGCAAACCAGTTAAAGAAACAGGTTTAAAACATACCTGTTGCGCCATTGGAGTTTCAATTACATCCTTCAAATTTCAAAATAGTTCGTATGAGTAAATACAGTAATGCGAAAGCAAAGGAGTATGAACCATAGCTACAGAACCTGACCTGAGAACAAATCTTCTTCTCCTTTAAGCGTTGAGTTGGGATTCAGAGTGGTGGTCCTCGTGCTTTGGGCACTGCAGTTCCCTTACTAAATGCTCGTGTTTGGGTGCTCTATGGTGGAGACGGTGTTGTGTCAACTGGAACTGGGTTACTATCTACCGGGGGTGGGGTTAGAAGGGGTGTAGCTGGTTCTCTGTCCAACTGGGTAGGGGTACAATCTGCGAGAGTCTGGGTTATGTGTGGTGGATCTGGTCCTTGGGCAAGTACAACCGTGGTTCTATCTGCATCAACTGGTAGCACTTCCTTTTCTGAAGACCGTGTTGTTACTCCTTTAGATACTGCCATCACGCTCTCCAATTAAAATGGCTGATAAACAAGAAAAGTAATTGAAAGTATAAACATTGTATGATAGTCAGGTGCAATGGATAGTGGGGAATAAAAGAGGGCATGAAATAATTCATATTTATGTTGTCTAACCAAACAGGATAGCATCACACAATTTCACATATATGATCGATAACTAAACAGGATAGCATGACATAATTTCACATTATGATGGCTAACTAAAAAAGATGGAAAGACATAGTTCAAAATATGAGACTATGTAAACAGGATGACATGACATAACTAGATAATGTGTTTATTAAATAGGTTGGCATGCCATAATTCACATACATTCATGGATAGAATGCCATAATTCTAAATATGATGACTGTAAACACTAAACAGGATGAGATGATATAACTATATGATGTCTTTATTAAATGGGTTGCCATGCCATAATTCAGATAGATGATGTGTGTGTACTATGTAAACATGATGGCATGATATAATTCAAATATATGATTTATATAGTAAGGAAGTAAGCAGATGGCAATCTATATATGATGTAAAAACTAAGCAATGCAAGACAACATGCATGACATGGGTAATATAACCCTGCCAAGTTTGAGCATAGACCTCAGGGGGGAAATAGGACTGGTCATGAGTCTCTGAATCCTCCTCTGAGGAGCTCTCTGTAGCCAGCAAGATGTCTGCTTCAGCAGGTAGCATTGTCTTCTCTGAATACCTTCTTTTCACTCCAGATACTTCCATCACCGCTTCAAATGGCTGATGCACAGGAAGAGTGGTTGAATATACAAACGTTGTCGATAAATGGAACACGTAATACAAAAAAATGATAGCATGATATAATTCACATACATGATGATTGGCTAAACAGCATGGCATTGCATAATTCACATATATAATGCCTTTGCAACAAGATAGCATTGTATAATTCACATATATAATGTCTTGCAACAAGATGGCAATGCATAATTCACATATATGGTAATTAGACACTGAACAGGTGGCATTCACACAAAGCATGTCTAAACTAATCAAATGGCATAGCAATGCGAGACACCATACGCACGATATGAGCAACATAACCTTGCCAAGTTAGAGCATACACCTCGAGGGGGGGAATAGTACTGGTCATCTGTCTCTGAATCCTCCTCTGAGGATCTATCCGTAACCAGCGAGATATGCGCTTCGTCAGATAGCATAGTCTGCTCAGAAGACCTTGTTTTCACTCCAGAATTTGCCACCACCGTGTCAAATGGCTGATGCACACAGAGAGCAGTTGAATGTACTAACATTGTTGACAAATGTAATATGTAACGAAAAAAGGATGGCCTGATATAATTTACATATAAGATGACTGGCTAAGCAGGATGGCATTGCAAAATTCACATATATGATGCCTGGCTAAATAAGGTGGCATTGCATAATTCACATAAATGATGAATAAACTGAACAGATGGCATTCGCACAAAGGATGTCTAAACTAAGCATATGACATATTTGATGTATAAAGTAAGCAATGCAAGACACCATATGCATGATATAACCAACATCAGCATGCCAAGTTAGAGCGAAGACCTCAGGGGGTAAATAGGAGTTATCTTCTCCTTCTGAATCCCCCTCAGAACAGATATCTTCCTCTCTATTACAATCTGAAATGCGTGGAGGGGGGGCTGCCTTTGCGCCTACCATGGAGCGACATCTGCATGAAATTATATTGCCACGCAAGGCTCGTCTCTTTTGCTCTACATGTTCAGTTCCATTGTTTACAATAACTGTCATGCATAGGAATAAAACATAGTGAGTGTTGGGGAATGTTGCAGAAAATAAAAAATTTCTACGCTTCACCAAGATCAATCTATGGAGTTCATCTAGCAATGAGAGAGAGGAGTGCATCTACATACCCATGTAGATTGCGAGCGGAAGCGTTCAAGAGAACGGGGTTGAGGGAGTCGTACTCGTCGTGATCCAAATCACCGATGATCCTAGTGCTGAACGGACAGCACCTCCGCGTTCAACACACGTACGGTTGGGGAAGACGTCTCCTCCTTCCTGATCCAGCAAGGGGAAAGGAGAGGTTGATGGAGATCCATCAGCACGGCGGCGTGGCGGTGGAAGCAGCGGCAATCTCGGCAGGGCTTCGCCAAGCTCAGTGAGAAGGAGAGGTGGTACGGGGGGAGAGGGAGGCGCCAGGGACTAGGGTGCGGCTGCCCTCCCTCCCCCACTCTTTATATAGGGGGCCTAGGGGGGTGCGCTGGCCCTGGAGATCCAATCTCCAAGGGGGGCCGGTGGCCTGGGGGGACTTGCCCCCCAAGTCAAGTGGGGCGCCCCCACCCCTAGGGTTTCCAACCCTAGGCGCAGGGGAGGCCCAAAGGGGGGCGCACCAGCCCACCAGGGGCTGGTTCCCCTCCCACTTCAGCCCATGGGGCCCTCCGGGATAGGTGGCCCCCCCGATGGACCCCCGGGACCCTTCCGGTGGTCCCGGTACAATACTGGTGACCCCCGAAACTTTCCCGATGGCCGAAACTGGACTTCCTATATAGAATTCTTTACCTTCGGACCATTCCGGGACTCCCCGTGACATCCGGGATCTCATCGGGGACTCCGAACAACTTTCGGGTTTCCGCATACTAATATCTCTACAACCCTAGCGTCACTGAACCTTAAGTGTGTAGACCCTACGGGTTCAGAAGACATGCAGACATGACCGAGACGACTCTCCGGTCAATAACCAACAGCGGGATCTGGATACCCATGTTGGCTCCCGCATGCTCCTCGATGATCTCATCGTATGAACCACAATGTCGAGGATTCAAATAACCTAGTATACAATTCCCTTTGTCAATCGGTACGTTACTTGCCCGAGATTTCATCGTCGGTATCCCAATACCTCATTCAATCTCGTTGCCGGCAAGTCACTTTACTCGTTCTGTAATGCATGATCCCGTGACCAAACACTTGGTCACATTGAGCTCATTATGATGATGCATAACCGAGTGGGCCCAGAGATACCTCTCTGTCATACGGAGTGACAAATCCCAGTCTCGATCCGGATACCCGTAGTATACCTTTATAGTCACCAAGTTACGTTGTGACGTTTGGTACACCCAAAGCATTCCTATGGTATCCGGGAGTTACACGATCTCATGGTCTAAGGAAAAGATACTTGACATTGGAAAAGCTCTAGCTAAACGAACTACATGATCTTTGAGCTATGCTTAGGATTGGGTCTTGTCCATCACATCATTCTCCTAATGATGTGATCCCGTTATCAATGACATCCAATGTCCATAGTCAGGAAACCATGACTATCTGTTGATCAACGAGCTAGTCAACTAGAGGCTCACTAGGGACACGTTGTGGTCTATGTATTCACACGTGTATTACAATTTCCGGATAATACAATTATAGCATGAATAAAAGACAATTATCATGAACAAAGAAATATAATAATAACCATTTTATTATTGCCTCTAGGGCATATTTCCAACAGTCTCCCACTTGCACTAGAGTTCAATAATCTAGTTACATTGTGATGAATCGAACACCCATGGAATTCTGGTGTTGATCATGTTTTGCCCTAGGGAGAGGTTTAGTCAACGGATCTGCCACATTCAGGTCCGTATGTACTTTACAAATATATATGTCTCCATCTTGAACATTTTCACGTATGGAGTTGAAGCGACGCTTGATGTGCCTGGTCTTCTTGTGAAACCTGGGCTCCTTGGCAAGTGCAATAGCTCCAGTGTTGTCACAGAAGAGTTTGATCAGCCCCGACGCATTGGGTATGACTCCTAGGTCGGTGATGAACTCCTTCACCTAGATTGCTTCATGCGCTGCCTCCGAGGCTGCCATGTACTCTGCTTCACATGTAGATCCCGCCACGACGCTTTGCTTGCAACTGCACCAGCTTACTGCCCCACCATTCAAAATATACACATATTCGGTTTGTGACTTAGAGTCATCCAGATCTGTGTCGAAGCTAGCATCAACCTAACCCTTTACGACGAGCTCTTCGTCACCTCCATAAATGAGAAACATATCCTTAGTCCTTTTCAGGTACTTTAGGATGTTCTTGACCGCTGTCTAGTGTTCCTTGCCGGGATTACTTTGGTACCTTCCGACCAAACTTACGGCAAGGTTTACATCAGGTGTGGTACATAGCATGCATAATAGACCCTATGGCTGAGGAATAGGGGATGACACTCATCTCTTCTTTATCTTCTGCCATGGTCGGGCATTGAGCCGAGCTCAATCTCACACCTTGCAATACATGCAAGAACCCTTTCTTGGACTGATCCATATTGAACTTCTTCAATATCTTATCAAGGTATGTGCTTTGTGAAAGACCTATGAGGCTTCTCGATCTATCCCTATAGATCTTGATGCCTAGTATGTAAGCAGCTTCTCCAAGGTCCTTCATTGAAAAACAGTTATTCAAGTAGGCCTTAATGATGTCCAAGAGTTCTATATCATTTCCCATCAAAAGTATGTCATCTACATATAATATGAGAAATGCTACAACGCTCCCACTCACTTTCTTGTAAACGCAGGCTTCTCCATAAGTCTGCATAAACCCAAACGCTTTGATCATCTCATCAAAGCGAATGTTCCAACTCCGAGATGCTTGCACCAGCCCATAAATGGATCGCTGGAGCTTGCATACCTTGTTAGCATTCTCGGGGTCGATAAAACCTTCCGGCTGCATCATATACAGTTCTTCCCTAAGATGACCGTTAAGGAATGCCGTTTTGACGTCCATTTGCCATATCTCATAATCATAGTATGCGTCAATTGCTAACATGATTCGAATGGACTTTAGCTTCGCTACGGGAGAGAATGTCTCATCATAGTCAACCCCTTGAACTTGTCGATAACCCTTAGCGACAAGTCGAGCTTTATATATGGTAACATTACCATCCGCGTCCGTCTTCTTCTTAAAGATCCCTTTGTTTTCTATCACTCGCCGATCATCGGGCAAGTCTGTCAAACTCCATACTTTGTGTTCATACATGGATCCTATCTTGGATTGCATGGCTTCAAGCCATTTGTTGGAATCTGGTCCCACCATCGCTTCTTCATAGTTCGAAGGTTCACCATTGTCTAACAATATGATTTCTAGGACAGGATTGCCATACCACTCTGGTGTGGAACGTGTCCTCGTGGACCTATGAAGTTCAGTAGTAACTTGATCTGAAGTACCTTGATCATCATCATTAATTTCCTCTTCAGGTGGTGCTGGCACCACATGAACATCTTCCTAAGCTGCGCTACTCACCGCTTCAAGAGGTAGTACTTCATCAAGTTCCACTTTCCTCCCACTTACTTCTCTCGAGAGAAACTCTTTCTCCAGAAAGGACCCGTTATTGGCAACAAAGATCTTGCCTTTGGATCTGAGGTAGAAGGTATACCCAATGGTTTCCTTAGGGTATCCTATGAAGACGGATTTTTCCGACTTGGGTTCGAGCTTTTCAAGTTGAAGTTTCTTGACATAAGCATCGCATCCCCAAACTTTTAGAAACGACAGCTTAGGCTTCTTCCCAAACTATAATTCATACGGTGTCGTCTCAACGGATTTAGATGGCGCCTTATTTAAAGTGAATGTAGCTACCTCTAGAGCGTATCCCCAAAATGATAGTGGTAAATCGGTGAGTGACATCATAGATCGCACCATATCCAATAGAGTGCGATTACAACGTTCGGACACACCGTTACGCTGAGGTGTTCCAGGTGGTGTGAGTTGTGAAACAATTCCACATTTCCTTAAGTGCGTACCTGACTTAAATGTTCTCCTCCACGATCCGATCGTAAGAACTTTATTTTTCGGTCACGTTGATTCTCTACCTCATTCTGAAATTCCTTGAACTTTTCAAAGGTCTCAGGCTTGTGTTTCATCAAGTAGACATACCCATATCTACTTAAGTCATCAGTGAGAGTGAGAACATAACGATAGCCTTCGCGAGCCTCAACGCTCATTGGAACGCACACATCAGTATGTATGATTTCCAATAACTTGGTTGCTCGCTCCATTGTTCCGGAGAACGGAGTCTTGGTCATTTTGCCCATGAGGCATGGTTCACATGTGTCAAATGATTCATTATCGAGAGACTCTAAAAGTCCATCAGCATGGAGCTTCTTCATGCGCTTGACACCAATGTGACCAAGGCAGCAGTGCCACAAGTATGTGGGACTATCATTATCAACTTTACATCTTTTGGTATTCACACTATGAATATGTGTAACATCACGTTCGAGATTCATTAAGAACAAACCATTGACCAGCAGGGCATGACCATTAAACATATCTCTCATATAAATAGAACAACCATTATTCTCGGATTTAAATGAGTGGCCATCTCGTATTAAACAAGATCCAGATACAATGTTCATGCTCAAAGCTGGCACTAAATAATGATTATTGAGGTTTAAAACTAATCCCGTAGGTAAATGTAGAGGTAGCGTGCTGACGGCGATCACATCGACCTTGGAACCATTCCCGACGCGCATCATCACCTCGTCCTTCGCCAGTCTCCGCTTATTCCGCAGCTCCTGCTTTGAGTTACAAATACGAGCAACCACACCAGTATCAAATACCTAGGAGCTACTACGAGTACTGGTAAGGTACACATAAATTACATGTATATCACATATACCTTTAGTGTTGTCGGCCTTCTTGTCCGCTAAGTATTTGGGGCAGTTCCGCTTCCAGTGACCCTTCCCTTTGCAATAAAAGCACTCAGTCTCAGGCTTGGGTCCATTCTTTGGCTTCTTCCTGGCAACTGGTTTACCAGGCGCGGCAACTTCCTTGCCGTCCTTCTTGGAGTTCTTCTTACCCTTGCCTTTCTTGAACTTAGTGGTTTTATTGACCATCAACACTTGATGTTCCTTTTTGATTTCCACCTCCGCTAATTTCAGCATTGAGAATACTTCAGGAATAGTTTTCACCATCCCCTCCATATTGTAGTTCATCACAAAGCTCTTGTAGCTACGTGGGAGCGACTGAAGGATTCTGTCAATGACCGCCTCATCTGGGAGGTTAATGTCCAGCTGGGACAAGCGGTTGTGCAACCCAGACATTTTGAGTATGTGCTCACTGACAGAACTATTTTCCTCCATCTTACAACTATAGAACTTGTCGGAGACTTCATATCTCTCGAACCCGGCATGAGCTTGGAAAACCATTTTCAGCTCCTCGAACATCTCATATGCTCCGTGTTGCTCAAAACTCTTTTGGAGCCCTGGTTCTAAGCTGTAAAGCATGCCGCACTAAACGAGGGAGTAATCATCAGCACGTGACTGCCAAGCGTTCATAACGTCTTGGTTCTCTGGGATGGGTGCTTCACCTAGCGGTCCTTCTAGGACATATGCTTTCTTGGCAGCTATGAGGATGATCATCAGGTTCCGGACCCAGTCCGAATAGTTGCTGCCATCATCTTTCAGCTTCGTTTTCTCTAGGTACGCGTTGAAGTTGAGGGTAACGTGGGCCATTTAATCTACAAGACATATTGTAAAGATTTTAGACTAAGTTCATGATAATAAAGTTCATCTAATCAAATTATTTAATGAACACCCACTTAGATTGGACATCCCTCTAGTCATCTAAGTGCTACATGATCCGAGTCGACTAGGCCGTGTCCGATCATCACGTGAGACGGACTAGTCATCATTGGTGAACATCTCCATGTTGATCGTATCTTCCATACGACTCATGTTCGACCTTTCGGTCTCTTGTGTTTCAAGGCCATGTCTGTACATGCTAGGCTCGCCAAGTTAACCTAAGTGTTTTTGCATGTGTAAATCTGTCTTACACCCATTGTATGTGAATGTTAGAATCTATCACACCCGATCATCACGTGGTCCTTTGAAACGACGAACTTTCGCAACGGTGCACAGTTAGGGTGAACACTTTCTTGAAATTATTATGAGGGATCATCTTATTTACTACCGTCGTTCTAAGTAAACAAGATGCATAAACATAATACACATCACATGCAATTAAACAGTGACATGATATGGTCAATATCATATAGCTCCTTTGATCTCCATCTTCGGGGCTCCATGATCATCTTCGTCACCGGCATGACACCATGATCTCCATCATCATGATCCCCATCATCATGTCTCCATGAAGTTGCTCGCCAACTATTACTTCTACTACTATGGCTAATGGTTTAGCAATAAAGTAAAGTAATTACATGGCGTTAAATCATTGACACGCATGTCATACAATAATTAAGACAACTCCTATGGCTCCTGCCGGTTGTCATACTCATCGACATGCAAGTCGTGATTCCTATTACAGGAACATGATCTCATACATCACAATATATCATTCATCATTCATCACAACTTTTGGCCATATCACATCACAAATCATATGCTGCACAAACAAGTTAGACGTCCTCTAATTGTTGTTGCATGTTTTACGTGGCTGCAATAGGGTTCTAGCAAGAACGTTTTCTTACCTACGTAGAAGCCACAACGTGATTTGTCAACTTCTATTTACCCTTCATAAGGACCCTTTACATCGAATCCGCTCCAACTAAAGTGGGAGAGACAGACACCCGCTAGCCAGCTTATGCAACTAGTTCATGTCAGTCGGTGGAACCTGTCTCACGTAAGCGTACGTGTAAGGTCGGTCCGGGCCACTTCATCCCACAATACCGCTGAAGCAAAATAAGACTAGTAGTGGCAAGAAAGTTGACAACATCTACGCCCACAACAAATTTGTGTTCTACTCGTGCAAAGAGAACTACGCATAGACTTAGCTCATGATGCCACTGTTGGGGAACGTTGCAGAAAATAAAAAATTTCTATGCTTCACCAAGATCAATCTATGGAGTTCATCTAGCAACGAGAGAGAGGAGTGCATCTACATACCCTTGTAGATCGCGAGCGGAAGCGTTCAAGACAACGGGGTTGAGGGAGTCGTAATCGTCGTGATCCAAATCACCTATGATCCTAGTGCTGAACGGACAGCACCTACGCGTTCAACACACGTACGGTTGGGGAAGACGTCTCCTCCTTCTTGATCCAGCAAGGGGAAAGGAGAAGTTGATGGAGATCCAGCAGCATGACGGCATGGTGGTGGAAGCAGCGGCGATCTCAGCAGGGCTTCGCCAAGCTCAGCGAGAGGGGGAGGTGGTACGGGGGGAGAGGGAGGCGCTAGGGACTAGGGTGCGGCTGCCCTCCCTCCCCCTCTTTATATAGGGGGCCTAGGGGGGTGCACCAACCCTAGAGATCCAATCTCCAAGGGGGGCGGCGGCCTAGGGGGGGACTTGCCCCCCAAGTCAAGTGGGGCGCCCCCCCACCCCTAGGGTTTCCAACCCTAGGCGCAAGGGAGGCCCAAAGGGGGGGCGCACCAGCCCACCAAGGGCTGGTTCCCCTCCCACTTCAGCCCATGGGGCCCTCCGGGATAGGTGGCCCCACCCGGTGGTCCCCCGGGACCCTTCCGGTGGTCCCGGTACAATACCGGTGACCCCCGAAACTTTCTCGGTGGCCGAAACTGGACTTCCTATACAAAATTCTTTACCTCCGGACCATTCCGGAACTCCTCGTGGCATCCCGGATCTCATCCGGGACTCCGAAAACTTTCGGGTTTCCACATACTAATATCTCTACAACCCTAGCGTCACCGAACCTTAAGTGTGTAGACCCTACGGGTTCGGGAGACATGCAGACATGACCGAGACGACTCTCCGGTCAATAACCGAGAGCAGGATCTGGATACCCATGTTGGCTCCCGCATGCTCTTCGATGATCTCATCGGATGAACCACGCTGTCGAGGATTCAAGTAACCCTGTATACAATTCCCTTTGTCAATCGGTACGTTACTTGTCCGAGATTCGATCGTCGGTATCCCAATACCTCGTTCAATCTCGTTGCCGGCAAGTCACTTTACTCGTACCGTAATGCATGATACCGTGACCAAACCCTTGGTCACATTGAGTTCATTATGATGATGCATTACCGAGTGGGCCCAGAGATACCTCTCCGTCATACGGAGTGACAAATCCCAGTCTCGATCCGTGTCAACCCAACAGATACTTTCAGGGATACCCGTAGTATACCTTTATAGTCACCCAGTTATGTTGTGACGTTTGGTACACCCAAAGCATTCCTACAGTATATGGGAGTTACACGATCTCATGGTCTAAGGAATAGATACTTGACATTGGAAAAGCTCTAGCTAAACGAACTACACGATCTTTGAGCTATGCTTAGGATTGGGTCTTGTCCATCACATCATTCTCCTAATGATGTGATCCCGTTATCAATGACATCCAATGTCCATAGTCAGGAAACCATGACTATCTGTTGATCAACGAGCTAGTCAACTAGAGGCTCACTAGGGACACATTGTGGTCTATGTATTCAACGTGTATTACGATTTCCGGATAATACAATTATAGCATGAATAACAGACAATTATCATGAACAAAAAATATAATAATAACCATTTTATTATTGCCTCTAGGGCATATTTCCAACAGTGAGATTATGTAAGGAGTGCATGCAGAAATCCAGAATGATGGTAGCAACCTGTGGATAGACCCAAATCCAATAATAGCAGGCAGATAATGGCTTCAGTTAATAAATACAGATAATGGCTTCTTTACTGTTTGTTTCCCACCCAACATGAAACTCATAGTAGACACCGGAGATTAACCAGATAGTAGATAGATACTATTGATAGTGGCCCCGATATGTACCCCACAACCATTTAAAAACTCAAGTTTGACCATTAGTTTGGAGCTGACTCAGAGTCTAATCGGTGAATAGGATGATAAAGTAGCATGTAATATTAAGCGATGCATAACGTAAGCAGACACGAAAGAGTGCGACCTCTCTTGTGGACCAGTGTAGTCCTCGAGGTCATCTGCTCAGTTGATGATGGTAATGCAGTTTTCATGGATGCAAGCGGTGGGGAAGAAGATCTGAGGCGGCGAAAGACAGTCTGGAGGCCGGATCCCTTCTGTGCTGGACCCTTCTGTCGTTGGAGCAGCTGAGCTGGGGTGGACGACGGTGCAGCAGGAGCGGGACAAACCACGCAATGTTTTCTTTGACAACTATCTGTAAGAGAAGTAATTCTGTAAGGGCTCGTTTGAATTGGAGGATTCCAACAATGCAGGGATAGGAAATAGACAGGAATAGGATAGGAATGCACGTGCAAAACAGAGAATTTTAAAACACAGGATTTCTGCCAATCTGGGTGTTTGATTCACAATAATTGGAAGATCACAGGATGCAAAGAAGCATGGTGAGATTAAGTCAAACCACAAGAAAATATACGGTTATAATGCTATTATGCTACTATCTCTTAGTCTTGTACTTCATGAATAGGAATTTGAAAAGGAGGACAAGTGAAAATTAAAATCCCTACATTTTTTCTTTCAAGGAGACACTAAAGGAACAAATCCGTGTGCTTAGTGGACAATATATATATAACATGTAGAGTAAAAAAGAGATGCAACAAGTGTACAACCTCTTTGGTGAAGCCATGTCGATCTCAGCGTGATTGGGTTGGCCGGTGAGGATGCTCCGTCTGACTTTGCTGTCGGAGGAGGGGAAGAAGATCTTAGGCGTATGGAGATGGAGCCCGAGGTACTGCTCCGCTGTGATGGAGGGTTTCATCGTTGGAGCAGCTCCGGTGAGTTGTACGACGCCGAGGCTGAAGCAGGACAAGAGAGACAACGAACAACGTTAACCTGAGTGGAATTCTAATAGCATCTCCAATACATGACGTAAAATACATAACCACAAAGTGCTAGATGTAAAATACATCAGCCGCTCATCTCTGAACTTAACTATCGAAACTGAACTTAACTGTCGTCTGAACTTAACTGTCGAAACTGAACCTAACTGTCGAAACTAAACCTAACTATCGAAACTGAATTTTGCTGTCGAAACTGAATTTTGCTGTTGAAACTGAACGCACTAGCAAGGTGAGGCCACATCGGTCGACTGACTTTTTCATCTCTGGTCAGTCAATTTTGCAGCCGTTGGATACGAAATCAAGGGCCTGCGGTTCATCTTCAACCTCCACCCCTCTGAGCCGCCAGCCACCACCGGCCAAACAGCAGCCCCCCGCCGCCCGCGGCCGATGGTGCGCTGCCCTTCCTGCCTCGAAAACACTCCCCACCGCCGGTCCGCCGCCGCCCCGGCCATCCCTCTAGGCCCGCCGTGCCGAGCTTTTTCTCCGGTGATCCCCACGCCACCGCCCCGCCAACGCCCCACCACCGCCGGTGACCACCGCCCCCATCCTGAACCCTAAGATAGATAGTGGGGTACCTCTCTGGCGAGCCCCCCTCCCAGCTGCGGCTGGTTCTTCCTTCACCCCGGCGAGCCCACCCCTTGAAAATCGACTGACCCAAAAGTCGATTCAGTCGAGTGAAGTGTAGCCAGATAGGAGCAGCATTGCAAGCAAGAGCAAGGGCGAGAGCAGCAACGGGAGCAAGAGCAAACCAGGCAGGGGACCGAGAGCAAGAGCAGAGCAACAACGCGAGCAAGATCTAAAGCAGCAGCAGCTCCTACTGATGTGGACGTCGCCGCCAAGGGAGCGACGCCATGGAGGAAGTGGTTGGCGACGCCGCCGTGGATGGAGCTGCGCCGTGTCGATTAGTGTACCACGAGATCGAATCAAGAAGAAAATGCGGCGATTAGTGTACAACCCCTTTGGTGGCACCGATTAGGCCGCAGCTTCATCCGAGGAAACGGTGATGATGATGCTCTTCCGGTGGTGTAGGTGAAGACGGCGGTGTGGGAATGGAGGTGGCGTGAAAGACAAGGGGAACATCGGGGCAGCTCATTGGAGGTGGAGGACGGGGTGGCTGAACCGGCGGGATGATGAGATCAACGACGGATCCTCATCCGGTACGGTGGATGAGGGACGTCGAGGTGTTGCTGTGGACGACATCGTCGGGGAAGAGGCTCCGGCTGGGTGGCAGACGGATCAGGGTGTGGGGTTTGGTCGCGGGTTTTTACGGCCTCGGTGTATGAATGGGTTGGCAGATGTGATGGCAGTGGGGAACCATGGCTTAGAGACGCGCTTGTCCGAAATGTGGGGTAAGTTATGAAAGTACCCCCGACCGATTTGAGGTGGTTCTTTCAGTTCAGGGGTACCACGGGCATTTCGCGTGTCGGGATTTCACAGGAGGTGGGAGTTTTCGCGCGCTTTGTAATTTTGAATAGCAAGGCGCGGGTTGAGATGGAGGGAGTTTTCGGAGCACAACGAGACAAAGATATATCCTAAATATTTCGGGCTAACAAGGCGCGGTTGAAATTTCCGGACAAGCCTAACGTGTACTGTACCAAATCAATGCGCACTACAAATGTCATTCAAAACTTTGAATTCATGTTATGTTCAATTAAAATATTTTGCTACGTGTATAATGCATGCAACCTACTACTCAAATGAACATTTTAGTGCATTCCAAACGTATATACTACCGCTTCAATATGAACTAATTTTGAATAAGATCTACAGTAATGATTGTTGTGAAGTCAAAGCATTTGAATTTGTTTCTCTGTTTTAATAAGATCTACAATCATCATTATTGTCAAGTTAATTTTGAATACCTATTTATTTTAATAATGTTAATAACATTAATTACCTCGGGTAGTTTAAACGATGCTTTTGTCCTGAACGCAAATGATATGCCCATAAAGGTAATGTTTATCTCAACATTTTGATATCTTATTTGCATTTTTCTGAGTTCGTATGAATTAGTTATGAATTTTCAAAGTTTTGGTCAAACGGTCAAAGGGCATTTGAGGGACTTCGATGGAAAAAATAAGGGCAAAACTGAGCAAGCTCAAAAAGTAAGGGCGGAACCCGTGGGTAGGAACCAACTAGGGGTAAAAATGCAATTGTCCCTAGATTGTTCGGCATTTAGCTGTGAGTTGCAAACGCCATGCATTATCACATTATGGTATAAAATGTGCACATCACGTGTATCACCGCTATATTCATGCATGCAATGTTTAAAACACTATGATCTCCTATTCAAATATATGAATCCACTTTCATATCCAATTATGATCTTTGTTAGTATCTTACACCCACACAATCCTCTAAACTTTGTAGCTACCACTAACTTTCTCTCGTGCATGCACACGCCCTCCTCGCCCTCCCCCTCCCTCGGCATTCTATCCACCGGGCACATTCATTTTTTCTTTAGGTCGTTCTCCCAGAGTCTCCACAACTCCTTTCCGACACACACCGATCGATAAACCTCTCCAGCGATGCCTGCCTACAGCATACACACACAGCTTCATTCTCCTCCTTTATGTGTCCTTGCCTCGTGTCTCTCATATGGTCAGACACACGTGTAAACTCTCGCCCCTCTTTTCATCGATCTCACAACCACACACTCCTGCCCCTATCTAGCTAGTAGTTGGGCCACTCGCACCACCTCCTAGCTCCATTCTCTCTGTCTATCCGTCTCGCTGGGCCTTATTTTCCTCTAACAAATGGACGTACGCCAACCGATCTCTCGCTATACATATAGCCAGCTAGGTCTTTATAACTCGTTTTTACCCACACATCGATCGATCTACCTCATTAGTTGTGTCTCTCCCTTCCTCCGACAAACAATAGTTGATCTACCGATCTAGTTAGGTTTGCTTACCAAACACATGGTTCCCCTTCATCATCCATGGATGCGTCCCGACAAATCTATCACGCACAGGCACACACAGAAACACATCCCCACTCTTATTGATAACATTGCAGTTCCACCCTTAGTTTGTCTAGTAGGCCTCTCCCAACATCTTTGAGAAGAAACTCCATCACCCATCCAACACTCTACCCCTCTACCTCCCTCTCCCTTCCTCTCTCTCTCTCCTCTCTCTCTCTCTGTCCCATCATATTTCCCGTCCTTTAGTTATGTATGGATGTCGACCGATCTCCCTCAAGACATAGTTGGGTCTCTCCTTCTCAACACATATACGAGTTGTTCTACCTCTATAGTTAGGCCTCTGCCTACCCCTCCCCCCTCCCCCCACACACACCGATACATCAAGCGCTCTAGTCATGTCTCCCTGCCACACAGAAACTTGACATGTGCCCTCTAATGTTCCGGTAGGCCAGTCGCCCTATATCGTTGACTTGCACACACTCACACACACAATTTCAATGGATCTCTTCATAGATCTCGCACCCACCCACTTGATCCTCTCTTCGACTCTATCGATAGCTATGACCCCTCCCTCTCTTCTCGTGGATTGCCCGACCCTCTATGTATGATATGGATAGGCCTCCAATTCACACACATTGCATGCAAATTTTTGTTTGAGATGTCATCGACACATATTCCCACAAATAATTCACGAAATCAACCCCCACCCCACCCCCACCCCCCACCACAAAACAAAAAACACTCATGAACGCGGTTTGTATCTCTCACACACACCCACATAGGTGGGGGACGTGCACGAAGAGAAGAGATGCATGCACGGCGCACGTACTCCCATCTCTTTCCCAACCACACCCGCGTGGGTACATGGTGGAGCTCATTTCTGTACGAAAAAGGCAGCCCACATGGTAATTTGGCACGTGTACTGGTTGTCCACTTGGTGGAGGGAGGATCGTCTACCACGGGTGAACAAACAAATTGCGACTTGACGCGTTATGTTAAATTAAAAAAAGAGGCAAACCATGTGGGGCCTACCTTAGAGGCAAGGCTCTATACCCTGGAGTACTTTTGATGTGTCCCGTCAACTCGCAGAACGAGGAGAAGCTTGCTTAGTATGCCGTCTACCCTGCCCACGGGCGCGGTGGCTTGCAGGATGAGGTGAAGCTTGCTCCTCCCTCGCCCATGCGCATGGTGGCTTGCAGGACGAGGAGAAAAATTTACTACTCCCTCCATTTACTCCTCGTCCCTACTACCTTGGTTATAGAGATTATATCATATTGTTTGGAATATATATGTCCTTTAGTAGATTTCAATATGAACTACTAGTACATACTCCAAACACTGATGTATATAGACGTATTTTAGAGTGTACATTCACTCATTTTGCTACCTATGTAGTAGCACTCTCCCTCGCCCCTCGACCCTCGCCCACATGGTGGACGTGCAGCAATTCATTCGGTCTCATATGGCCAGAACGATATATACTGCACTACCATTATTGCTCGACTTCCCGAAGAGGCGAAGAGCCAATCGCAAGGTTAATATTTTGGAGATGCCAAGCGCAAGGTTATAGGAGAACGAGTAGTAGGTGCCGCGTCATTTATAAATAATATTTTTTTCTTCAGTGGCACGTGCGCAATACCATAGGTTCATATGGAGAGAATAGGAAACCGCTCCACTATATACATAGTCAGGACGGGCCAGCCTACACGGTTGCTTGCTGGGGTTGCTCTCTTCAAACTCTCTTGCACAAAATGACTGTGGCCACATCTCTAACATCCCGGCGGATCACGTCCTCTTGGGGAAGGGGTGGATGCTTAGTGTAGATGCGGTGGCTGTCGCCGATGGTGAAAACCTACTGTCGGCACGTCCCGGTTAGGGGTCCCCGCTGTTCTCTCTCACAAAGCCGGTGAGGTTGCCTTCGTCCCTTGCTCACTGCCACGACGTGGGAAGTTGCCGCCTCCTCCCGCCCTCCTCAAAGTTGAGCTACGTCCCTCAGGTACAACTCCCTTTCCAACCGGCTTGCACCACTGCTCCAGCTGCCCACATCACTCCCTGTGGATATTTCTCTACTTCTTTGACCCGCACATACCTGATACCTCTACTGGCTTCTACATACTGTATTTGTGATGAGTTTATGTCTCATCAACTAGTCCTAGTAATCTTATTCTAATCACGCTTCTTCAATTTCTTTGCCACAGGGATGTGCATCTCGATTTTGGTGAAATTGCACAAAATGAACCGATGGTCAGAAGGTTGCAAACTTCATTTATTAGGAAGCTCGAACATTGCCAGTAAATTGAAGCCTGGTCAGGGTTCATGGTTCAAGGGCTAGGGACTGCATGGGTCGTTTTTTTCTTTAGCTTCCTTTGTTCCAAAATAAGTGCCAACTTTAGTAGTAGTACAACTTTGTACTAAAGTTTGCACAAAGTTGAGACACTTATTTTGGAACGGAGGGAGTATATATTTGCTATGATCTGTCAATCATTGAGACGCAATAGCATGCATGTTAGTCTCCTTTGTATTTGATGAAATGTTGCAACGGGCAACCTTGGACGCAAGATACATGTAACAGGAGCTGGAAGCTTCATAGCATTGTACAAATTTATCTCACTGATAAATTACAGTATGTACTAGTACTATACTAGTACTTCCTCCGTTCCTAAATATAAGTCTTTGTAGAGATTTCACCATTAACCACATGCGGATGTATATAGATGCATTTTAAGTGTAGATTCATTCATTTTGTTCCATATGTAGTTCACCTAGTGGAATCTCTACAAAGACTTATCTACTAGTAATAGCTAGCCCCCACTACTAGGAATTCTCTATCCTCTCGAGCCACATCATCAAAATTGACGTAGACGTTAGATGAAGTAAATCAGACATAATAGCCGTCTGATCTAGACGTTGAGAGGCTCCACACTAAGCCACATGCAAGCATGCAGAAATACCGTGGCACATGCATGTGAGTGGGTTTTAAATCACATCAACATGTCTGCATGCAAGCATGCACCGGTAGCATGCATGCAAGTGAGCTTTTAAGTCCCATTAACATGTCAAAAAGAAAAATATAATCCCATTATGCAGTAGGAGTTGGCTGATCTTTTTTCCTTACGTGGGATGATCTAAATGATGATGGGAGTTTATTTAGTTTGGCTACCACATTTGTCATGCGGTTATAGATTTTTTTTTAGTTCTATGAAATTGATAATTTTGCGCAGAGAGATATACCGCTATTCCGCGGCAACTCGCGGGGAATCATCTAGTAATATTTAGGAACAGAGGGAGTACTATGTAAAGAGTTAGGTGTCGCACGGTGATAGTGTGAGGTGGGCCATGTAATCCCTGAGCATGTGTGTTTTCACTGCTCTTGCACTCCTCCGCTGTAAGAACGGAGAAAATTGTAATCTACTACCTCCTTTCGCCGAAAGCGTGGGACATCCAGCAGTCCTACCACCTAAGTAATAAAGACCAATGAGCCATCAAATCACATAGACCCACCAGTAAGTTGGACGAACGAAGCAACCATCACTCTTGCGCCAGTGAGAGGTCGCGTCCGCTCTGCCCGGGCATGAATGCGGCACCGATTCTTTGGAGCAGCGCTGACCGTTTCGGGCGGGAAGCGCGCGTGGGCGATGGAGGGGCTTTGGGTGGGCCAGGCTGGTCAGGAGCGGGCGTGGCAGCTGTCCGCATGTCCCTACTAGACACGCCCGGAAATGAGAGAATACACCGACTCTCGCGACTAAAATCGTACACTACACACCATATCTCTGTAGGAGTAGGTTGATCTGTCGCACTCTCTAACACACACATGCTGTTAAACACACACACGCACACGCACGCACCTTGGTCCCGTTGCACCTTCTAACGTGACTTATTACACCTAGAAGGAGGGAGTAGTAAGTATACGAGATATGGTGGCACACTGACTTAAGTCGAATACAAGTGACCAAAATTTGTGTGCATGCTATAATAAGGATTCACTTAAAATAGTACGTGAGCGAACAGAGGGATCAATTGGACAGTGTTCCCGAGAAGTAGCGAGATGTGTGAGGTAGTAAGATACACCACTGGCGCTTTTATTTTTTCTTATTAATTTTTTTGTTTCACCCTCTGACTGGTGGGACCCAACGTACTACGTGGAGAGAGGTAAGGTGACTAGGGCTGCATTATTTCTGCACCACTGTGGATAGTCTTACCACCAAAGCCACATGACACGATTGTGATTGAAATCCTAATGACTCCCACACACACACACAAAAAACACGGCATGCCTGTCACACGAATGCAGGAATGTATAAAAGGATATTTTCCTCTCATTGAACATAACGGGAGGGTTGTGTAGCTAGTTAGCCTGTTCGCTCATCAAACTTGAGGTCTCGGGTTTGATAACTACACTTGAGCATAATTTTTGCCAGGAGGATTCTTTGACTGGTCAAAATGTTTTCTAGGGTTTGGACTCTTCACACTCTCTCTCTAGTATATATATACAAGCTGGAGCCTCAGCGCTTGTAGTTGCTCTCTTCACACTCTCTCGCCCTCTCCCGCTAGAGCCTCAGCGCTTGTAGTTGCTCTCTTCACACTCTCTCCCCCTCTCCAGATCTAAAAAAGACTTCGTTGGCCTCTCTCTCCCCTCACTGCTGCTCAAAGAGCCGACAGGATCCTTCCGCTGGGAAGGGAAGGAGGCTTAACGTTGTCGCTGTCGGCGAGGGAGGGAATCCACTACCGGCGTTGCTGTTCACTTTCCACCCAGCGGCGGCGCGGGAGGGCCTCCGCCCCCTTCTTCTTCGCCGCCGTCCCGTCGCCCACCGAACCAAGCCCCAAGAACCTTAAGGTATATTTTACTTACTCCACATGCATTGCTCTAGCTGCATGTATACCATGAATCTAGGACGTGGTTCAAAGAGGAAAGGAGTGGGGGAAAGTAGTGGGAAAAGTTGTATATAGCATGAATCTAGGACGTGGTTCAAAGAGAAAATGAAGGGGGAAAGTTGTATAGCATGAACCTAGGACGTGGTTCAAAGAGGAAAGGAATGGGGGAAAGTAGTGGGGAAAGTTGTATCGCATAAATCTAGGACGTGGTTCAAAGAGGAAAGGATGGGGCGAAAGTACTAGTTCAAAAATGAAAGGAAGGGACAAGGCTGTAGAGTTTGAGCAGGACTAGATTTGCTGCGCTCACATAGGGAAAGGTGTCTAAAGATAACAAAACTGGGACCAACACAAATATTCTCCTTGGTTGTTTGTTCTTTGTTGCAACAGACTGTGCATGACCATAGTACATCGGTAGATGCACATGGTGCTGGTGCGTCCACTGTCCCGTGCAACTCATTAGCTGTTGTTAATCTAAGGCCATGTTTGGTTAAAAACTCCCTAGTCCCTACCTGCTTGGTTCCAAGGACTAAACATGGACTAGAGGTTATTAAATGACATGATAAAAGACCATGTTACCCCTAGTAATGAACTAATAGAAACAAGGTGCGATGTGTGGCAGGGGCAACTATTGGAAAAAGTCCCAAATAGACTCACTCGGGGTCTTCTTTCTTTAGTCCCAAATGCCCACTTTTGGTCCCGAAAAGTCCCTCCTATTTGGTTTAGATGTGACTGACACGGAGTTTTTTTAGTCCCTACACCAAAATGTCCCTGTAAACAAACACCCTCTAATAATTCCACTGGAAAATTGATGCAATGCCACAGTTAAAAGCAAATTACATGTTTAACGAATTTTATTGTTAATATAATCTCTATGTTAATATTAATCAATGCCACCGTTTGAGAAATGCTACTGTCTTGCTTTCTTTCCCATTTAGATAGGGTAGATGCTTCTTTTTGTTGGCTTATGTGTCATCCACCGTTATTGATCACTAATTGTTTCCTTTGCACCTCTATGTAAACAGGGTTATCTACGTCACCTCGTTGCCATTGTGACCTTTTGTTGCACTGCACAAACCACTTCTATTTTAAGAGTGTTTTGTGCAGTTCAACCAAAATGTCACACTGACAACATTGCTTGATTGCTTGATCTTAGTGGAACTGCACAAGAGGAGATCTTACTTCCTATCCGTTAAGGCGAATTTGGTTCAGATCTTCTTCTTGTGAGTTGTTTGAATTCCGCATCATGAGAGGTCAGTACTAGCCTTCTTTCACATGATTCTGCAGTGTTCTTTCATATGTTGTGCTACTTGTACGATAATGTTGCTTGATTTTAGTGAACTGCACAAATGGAGACAAGACTTCCAATCTGTATGTGCACCGTAATATCCCATTGAGGTAAGATAAGGATATTTCACAACTGCTGGCCTATATTTTTCCACTTTCATCAGAAAATTAATGTCATTGTTTAGGGCTATACTTGTTCTCCCTAATTGACATGCCAAATCTTACATTGAAGGCGAAGCTTGTCTGTTATTGAACCAAGTGATGAAGGGGAAGAACAAGCGGAAAAACAAAAATCAACTCCCGGTGCTGTAATGAAGCACTAGAACTGTGATGACACAAGTAATGATATAGTTTTGCATCTTAATTTATTGCTATGGCTGGAACGAGCAATTGTTTTGCCATTGATTTGATGACACTCTTAATGTAATACGTAATTATCTCTACTTGTGCAAACAGGGATCTTCTTTGAAGATACCATATATTTTAGTGGAACTGCACAAAAAGATGTTGGAAACATTAAACTAATCGAGGAGTATATAGTAAGCATGGCCACCATAGTAGATAGCAACAGATGGTTCCGGAGAAGTGCTTGATCTGTTTGCTCTACACAATAAGCCTCCTGACAAAGGTTGGTACTCGCCCACTAATTCATCCATATGATTGAGCTTTGTCATCTCTATTGATGTTGTGCTACTGTTTAGATACTGTCATGAAAAAGTGGTTTTGTCCTTGAGAAGTGCTTCATCTGTGTTGTTTTAAATATTTCCTTTCCTTTTTTCGAGCAAATAGGGATGCTAGCATTTAGTTGTCCTCTTGTCTTTGCACAATAGGATGATCTTCCTCTGAAGAAGAATATGGAGTACGTGAAGTGACTAGTTCCAATTATGCCAGGATGAAGAAGCCCTGTCTATCTTCTCATCAGAAGGAGCAGTTGAAGGATGGTTACATTACTCCCCACAAGACCAAACTAACTTCAGCTCACAAGGACTGACAAATATCCATTTTTTAGCTGTGATGCGCGACTACAATGTTGTCCTAGGATTCTCATCAGAAGGAGCAGTTGAAGGATGGTTACATTACTCCCCACAAGACCAAACTAACTTCAGCTCAGAAGGACTAACAAATCTCCATTTTTTTGCTGTGATGCGCGAGTACAGTGTTGTTCTAGGATTCTTTCTGTGAGTTCCATTTTTCTAAAAGTGTGCTCTATATGGACCATGTAGGTGCCTGTTTAAACTGTCAATTCATAGTACATTTTGCTTTATACTAATCACTTTTTTTGTATTTGTGCAAACAGGGGTGATCATCTTGATTTCAATGGGAACTGCACAAAATGTTCATAAATACATCGAATCATTCATTTCCACCACAAAAAGGAGGTGCCGATAAGTTCAAGGCGTTGCAACATATAAGGGAGAAATCATACAAGCTACGCGTGAATTTGGTTGATTTTAGTGGAACTGCACAAAAAGAACAGTTGGTTTATTTAGCACGAGGTGCCATGTCAATGTCCGAACTAATGGCAAACCCTGCCCATTCCACAATCGTAGGCATTTGATATTTTGGAATGGGACAACCTTGTCAAATTTTTCTCATTGATTTTAAGACATGCGTTTGATATTTTCAAATGGGACGCCCTTGCTGTCAGCAGCGTCGATCAATTTTTTCTTTATTCTTTAGTTGTGAAGTAAATATTGCCTCTAACATGTGAGTCGCTGAGATGCATAATTATCGATTGTTTTGAATGTTCTCTATGAATTGCCAGCCCTGTGTGTTTGATTGCAATGTACAGAAACGCTAAAAAGCTGCTCAAACTATTTGTCTGTTCCTTTTTTACTTCGCACATTGTGAAAATGCATACTTTTTTGTATAAGATTGGTCAAAGTAGAGATACTTTGACTGCAGACAAAACTTGTATAGAAAGGACCAGAGGGAGTACATGTGAAACTGCTGCAAACGAGGTGATCACCCTGGGAATAATGCTAGTATGTATTGTTTTGCATGTTCATCCAATGCCAGTGATACAGGAATTCAAACTAATCAAAATAAATTCATTCATACACGATCGGATTTCATATAAACATGCCGGATTTAATTACATTTCATACATTCTTCAACTAAAAAGGGGTGTTTGTGGCCGCATGCATCTCCCAGATGCAGAGGCCGGGGGTCATCCTCCTTTTCTAAAAAAAACAAAACTAAAAAGGGGTGCACTGGAGGTATAATTAATTAACCGAAGCTACCAACCTGTGTCCCGCTGAGCCGAACAGAAGCTTCAGTGACTTAACTGCAGGTGCAGTTGTGTAACTGACATGTGGCCTGTTGGGCCCACGTGTCAGTCAGCCAACTTCACCAGCAGTTAAGTAGAAGCAGCGTTCTTCTCCAGCGCAGCTCTCCGACTCCATGTCGCCGCCAAGAAGCTAATCGACCGTCAATGGTCAACCCGCCTAGCTTGGCTTCAACCGGAGGGTAGCAGCGGTGGCCTTACTTGGACCCGAGCGGCGGCGACCTACCGTGTTCTACTCTTCCTCGTTTTCTGTGTGGCGCGGCCTCGTTCGCAGCGGGGTGGGGCCTCGGCAGAGCCGGCGTTGTCCTCTGTCTCGTTGCCGGCGGGCGGCGCCTCAGCGGAGTGGTGGAAATCCTCCCCCACGTTGCCAGTAGGGTGGGGCCTCGGCTGAGCCGGTGATGTCCTCTGCCTCATTGTTGGCGGGGCGGGGCCTCGGCGGAGCCGGTGGTGTCATCTGCCTCATTGTTGGCACCGCGGGGCCTCGGCGGAGCAGGGCGTCGTCGACGCCAGCGGAGCGGGGACTCGTCGGAGCCTGCATTGTCCTCTGCCTCGTCCTCGGTCTTGCCAAACAACGCCTCACCCGCTTCATCGTCCTCTTTGCTAGCCTCTTTGTAGGCGGCCGCAGCCTCCGTCACCCGCATGCGGTACCGCCAGCGCTGGAGGCCGCCCTTGCGGGCGGAGCGGTAGGAGTCGAGCAGCGCCTCCTGCTCCGCCTGCTTCGTGGTGATCTGCTCCTCCGCCTGCAGGTGCTCCTAGAGGAGATGGTGGTTGTAGGCGGCGTCGGCCTGCGCCTCCCGGAACTGCTCCTCACGCATCTGCCTCACCCTGTCCATATATTGGGTACGGGCCTCGCTGATGGTCATGGTGCAATGCACCAGCGAGGAGGGCGCGGAGGAGGGGGTTGGCGCCGAATCATCGACTACCATGTTCTCCATTGGGACGTCATTGTCCTCCGGCTGCCTGCCGGCCAGCCGGTCGGCAGCAATGGCTGCCATCTCCTTGTGGTATGTCATCCACCCGTCCCGAAGAGTGCTAGAGCGCAAGGAAGCCATGGTGGGCAGTAGTGGTGTGGATAGGAGAAAGGGAACGGATGCGGATGACTGCGGCTATGGCCGACGCAGCAGTTTATATAGCAATGGTGGGTGGGCGGAGGGACGGGCGTGTGGCGCCGAAGTAGCCGCCTTGGCAACCGCGTATCATTAATGTGTGCGGCAGATGGACGGACGGACGGCACTTGTGTCGTTTGAAGGCGGAGCAATCGCCTGCACCAAGAAGCGGGGCAGCCGGTGATGACTGTTTCGGGCGGAAAGCGCGCGCGGGCGAGGAGATGACTTTACTTGGATAGGATGACAATGGGGACCCACCAGGTCCATAGCCTCACATACGCAAGTACCTCCTTATTATATATATAGATAACTATAATTTATTTTGCCTCGTCCTGGTTTCCTGACATCACGGTCCCACACCATTGTCAACCTATGTACTCCCTCCTTTCCGGTTTATAGGGCTTATCTCAAAATTTTAGTTTTTCCATTTTATAAGGCTCAATTTGGTTGTTTTCCATCACATGTTCAGATTCCAAGGTGCATTAAATCATTGCATGCAAGTATTAAGAGAAAATTGACCAATGCATGTACTTTATTCATGAATGCATTGCAATTAATGCATTGATAAACATAATTTTTTGAGGATAACAAGAGCACTAATTAGGTGCTTTTGCAAAACTACAAAAAGTATTCCACCACTCGCCATCTACCTTGATTGGTGAGATTTTTGAATTGAGCATTATAAACCGGAAAGGAGGGTGTAGTCAATAAACGAGAGAATTGCACAAGAAGCGGCCGACAACTGGGACCAAGCAGCTCGAGCAGTATTTGTGTTTTTGAGGTGTGAGCACTGCAGAGTTTTTCGATGTTTACCCCAGATATTAATTTTTCTCCTTTGAACAACAACGAAAACATCACTGCAGGTATTAACTGGGCGGGCTGTGGCCCCTCTAGCCCAGGCCAGATATCCAGCCCAGATATTAATTTTTTTCAAGCTGAAAATGGCTAGCCCAGCTATACTTTTTTTTGAGGAATACCCAGACAAGGTCAAGTTGTTATTCTCCGCCCCACTGGGCTGCAAATCTTTCCTAGGAGGGATGCATTAGGCTTAACAAGAAAATGGGCTTTAAGAAATAATAAATGGGATGTAATTATAAAAACTGGGTAGTAACTATAAAAAAATGCACCAAACAGTGATTACTTAATAAAATATTATTTTTGGAATATTCAAAATTTTAATTTCATTAATTGTTGCGAGCGCAATGTTTCATTGGATTTTTACGTAATATAAATTTATATTGATATTGTATTTGATCTGACTAGAAATTTCGGGATAAAAATATTCGTATCCCATCAAAATTTGGGAAATTTTATTGAATTCTGTTCTAAACGGTTGGTTGAAATGGGCTATAATTTTAACAAATTGTAAATGGGCTGTAGTAAATTCCATTAGAATTCAAAAATAGGCTACACATTCTTACAAATCTCAACTGGGCTATAAGTTCTCTGCCACACACTTCTGGCCTTACTAAGTTGACGCGTCCCCTAAAAAAATAGAGTTGACGCATATGCAAGGCTTTGTCAACTTATATTCTACACACGGTTCTAGCAGCAGTGGCCGTTGGATGTCCATCCAACGGATGCCGTGCTTCTTCTTCAATCTCGGATATTCTAGCTTCACCCGCCCAAAAAATGATTCCTCCCCCTGACATCTGGGGCGCACCATTTCAGAAGCTGACCTGTGGGCCTACTAAGTTGACGTACCAAGGGCTTTGTCAACTTAGACAATATAAACGATTCTAGCTGTAGTGACCGTACGATGTCCATCCAACGGCCGTCGTGCTTCTTCAACCTCTGGTCTTCTTGCTCCAGCCGCCCAAAGCAGCGCTAGTCGTGCCGCCTGCTCCTGCGTCCCGTGGCCGGCTGTGCTGCCGCGGAAGCCTCACCGCCCCCTACTACTCCCACCACTGGCCAGGCGATCCCTCCACTCACCCACACCACCTGTTATTCTGCAGCGATGGCAGCGCAGCCAAACCAGTGAACCCTCGTACTCCTCCCCGCGTGCGCATCCACTGCCGCGTCTTCCCCGGCTCCGCGTTGTCCCCTTTCTAGGCCTCTCCGTCGTCCACCGCCATGGTGCTCTCGGCGCGGCGTGGTCAACGTGGTCAAGGAACGACTTCCATCGGACATGGACTATACGTGGAGAGGCTGACAGCTGGGTCTATGGCAGCCGCAAGGAAGTGCCTCCTTATTACGCGCAAAATAATTATTCCTCCACCTGACAGGAGGGACCCACCAGACGGGCCACCGTATTTCGCGAAAAAAATGATTCGCCCACTGACTGCTGGGACCCACGAGCTACATCTTCGCACGCAAGGAAGTGCGTCCGAAAAAAATGATTCGCCCCCCTGACTGCTGGGACCCACCAGCTACATCTTTGCACGCAAGGAAGTGTGTCCGAAAAAAAAACGATTCGCCCCCCGACTGTTGGGACCCACCAGCTACACCTTCGCACGCAAGGAAGTGCGTCCGAGCAAAAAAAAGATTCACCCCCCTGACTGCTGGGACCCAGCAGCTACACCTTCGCAGGCATGGAAGTGCGTCCAGGCAAAAAAACAAAACGATTCGCCCCCCTGACTGCTGGGACCCACCAGCTACATCTTCGCAGGCAAGGAAGTGCCTGACAGTCGGGACCCACCTGGTCGAAGCATATGTAGCATTGTCATCCTGGTCGTGAACGTGTACGTACATACTGGTCGATGTAGAGGCGCGCACGTGTCGAAGTAGAGGCGCGCACGTGTCGTAGTAGAGGCGCGCACGTAGCATGTACACGTACGTACAACGGCCAGGGTGCAAGAAAGAAAATACGGGCACATATGTGTACATACGGGCGGTGTCTCGAACGCTTAGTCGCGCATACGTACGGCAAGGGCTCATGTTCATGGGGAGGCAACGGAATGCGTCGTGTTCATGGGGAGGCAACGGAATGCGTCCTGTTCATGGGGAGGCAACGGAATGCGTCATGTTCATGAGGAGGAACCGGAATGCGTCGTTTTCATGGGGAGGCAACGGAATGCGTCGTGTTCATCGGGAGGCAACAGAACGCGTGGGAGCCAACCGGCTTGGACGGAACAGGCAATGGAAACGAGGCCTGGCGTACCGCAGAACGGAGGAAACGGCCTTGTGTTCGACTGGCCACGTTCGAAACGGGGTCCTGTTGATTGGGAGGGGTGTGGCGTACCGCAAAACGAAGGAAACAGACCTCCTACAATCGAAACGGGGGTCCTGTTGATCGGGAGGGGTGTGGCGTACCGCAAAACGGATGAAACG
>NC_041381.1:144938435-144942963 GCF_002162155.2 Triticum dicoccoides
GAAGGAATCACTCCATCGGGTTCAGTTAATAGCCATCGATCGATCGCTCGGGTTCAGTAACGCGTAGCCTACAGTGCAATCGCTTGGGTTCAGTTAGAGCCCAATGCCTCGCTCGGGTTCAGTTAGAGCCAACGCCTCACACACACACGCGTACGTGTACGAGAGAAACGTGCATCGCTCGGCCCCCGACCTCCCACCGTAATGGGTAACTCCCCGAAATTTTCCTACCCCTTGCTTCTACCATGGTTTTTTCCGTCATGGACGGCCCAAAGAATGTCATGCAGTTGCGTCTCCGGCCCGCCCAGGATGAAAAGCCCATTTTCTGTCATGATTTTTTGTCATAGAAGTAGGAGCCCACCACATCTATGATGATACCGGGTTCTGTCACAATTATCGTCATAGAAGTGTCATATGTATGACAGAAAAAAATTTCGTTCGGCCCAAAATGTCACGGATGTGTCTTTTTTTGTAGTGCTACTAGAATAGCTTCTACCCACTTAGTAACATAATCAAAAGCAACTAAAATATCCCCAAACATCAAATGGTTCAATAACAAGTGAATAATTCATAGGCATTTCTTGACGTCTAATAATATTACCAATTCTTTGGCATTCATCACAAGACAAGACAAACTTATGGGCATCTTTGAAAAGAGTAGGCCAATAAAAACCTGATTGCAATAACTTATGTGCGGTGCTATCTCCAGTGTGGTATCCTCCGTAAGCCTTGGAGTGACACTTGCATAGGATCTGTTCCTGTTCATGCTCAGGTACACAACGTCTAATAACACCATCTACTCCTTCTTTATAAAGGTGTGGGTCATCCCAAAAGTAATGTCTTAAATCATAGACAAACTTTTTCTTTTGCTGGTATGTGAAACTAGGTGGTACAAATTTAGCAACAATGTAATTAGCATAATCAGCATACCATGGAGCAATACGAGAAGCATTTATGATAGCTAATTGTTCATTAGGAAAGCTATCATCAATAGGTAGTGGGTCATCAAGAACATTTTCTAATCTAGACAAGCTGTCTGCAACGGGGTGCTCAGCTCCCTTTCTATCAATAATATGTAAATCAAATTCTTGTAGCAAGAGAACCCATCTAATAAGTATAGGTTTAGCATCTTTATTTTCCATAAGGTATTTAATAGCAGCATGATCAGTGTGAACAATTACTTTAGAATCAACAATATAAGGTATGAACTTATCACAAGCAATCACAACTGCTAAAAATTCTTTTTCAGTAGTAGCATAATTTCTCTGGGCACTGCATAGAGTTTTACTAGCATATTGGATAACATTTAATTTCTTCTCAACTCTTTGTCCTAGAACAGCACCTACAACATAATCACTAGCATCACACATTATTTCAAAGGGTAAATTCCAATCAGGTGGCTGAACAATAGGTGCAGAAATCAAGGCTTTCTTAAGTATTTCAAATGCTTCTACACAATCATCATCAAAAACAAAAGGAACATCTTTTTGTAAGAGATTAGTCAGAGGCCTAGATATTTTTGAGAAGTCTTTAATGAACCTCCTATAAAAACTAGCATGACCAAGGAAACTTCTTATACCTTTGATGTCCTTGGGACACGACATCTTTTCAATAGCATCAACTTTAGCTTTATCAACTTCAATACCTCTTTCAGAAATTTTATGCCCCAAGACAATACCTTCATTAACCATAAAGTGGCACTTCTCCCAATTCATGACAAGATTAGTTTCTTCGCATCTCTGCAAAACTCGACCAAGGTTGCTTAAGCAATCATCAAAAGAAGTTCTGTAAACGGAGAAATCATCCATGAAAACCTCAACAATCTTTTCACGAAAGTCAGAGAATATAGCAGTCATACATATTTGAAAGGTAGTAGGTGCATTACATAAACCAAAAGGCATACGTCTATAAGCAAAAGTACCGAAAGGGCAAGTAAAAGTGGTATTTTCTTGATCCTCTTGTGACACAGGTATTTGAGAGAAACCAGAATAACCATCTAGAAAGCAAAAATGTGTATGTTCGGATAGTCTTTCTAGCATTTGATCAATAAAAGGTAGAGGGTAATGATCTTTTCAATTAGCTTTATTTAATTTGCGGAAATCAATTACCATTCTATAACCTATAACAATTCTTTGTGTGATCAATTTATCCTTGTCAATAGGAACAACTATAATACCTCCCTTCTTAGGGAGACGATGGACATGACTTACCCACTGACTATCAGCAACAGCATAAATTATACATGCCTCCAGAAGCTTTAGTATTTCATTTCTTACCACTTCCTTCATCTTAGGATTTAACCGTCGTTGATGATCAACAACTGGTTTAGCATATTTCTCCAATTTTATTTTGTGCTATCATAGAGTGGGACCAATGCCCTTAAGATCATCAAGAGTATATCCAATAAAAGCACGGTGCTTCTTCAGAGTTTTCAGCAATTTCTCTTCTTGATGCTTTGAAAGGTTAGCACTAATAATAACAGGATATATCTTCTTTTCATCAAGATAAGCATATTTAAGAGTATCATGTAATTGTTTTAAGCTCAAACACGGGATCACCCTTGGGTGGAGGAGGTTCCCCAAGGATTTCAACAAACAAGTTGTGTTTCAAAATAGGTCCTTGCTTAAACAATACTTCATATATTTCCCTTCTTTCATTCATAAACATATCATTTTCGTGGTCTAGCAAATATTGTTCTAGAGGATCATTAGGAGGCACGACAATAGAAGCAATACCAATAATTTCATCTTTACTAGGCAATTCTTTATCATGGGGTTGTCTATGAAATTTAGCAAAATGAAAATCATGAGATATATCCCCTAGACCGATAGTAACAATATTCTTTTCGCAGTCTATCCTAGCATTAACAGTATTAAAGAAGGGTCTACCAAATATAATGGGACAAAAATCAACTTGTGGGGAACCAAGAATAAGAAAATAAGTAGGATATTAAATTTTCCCACACAAGACTTCAACATATCTAACAATCCCAATTGGTGAAATAGTGTCTCTATTGGCAAGCTTAATAGTAACATCAATACCTTCTTTCAGCAAGTGCAATATCATGCATAATTTCTTTGTATAAGGAATGAGGTATTGCACTCACACTAACACCCATATCACATAAGCCATGATAACAATGATCTCCTTTTTTAACATAAACAATAGGTACGCCAACAACAGGTCTATGTTTATTTTTAGTATCGGGTCTAGCAATTCTAGCAGCTTCATCACAGAAATAAATAACATGCCCATCAATATTATCGACCAAGAGATCTTTAACCATAGCAATACTAGGTTCAACTTTAATTTGCTCAGGGGTGTAGGTGTTCTAGCATTACACTTATGAACCAGAGTTGAAGCTTCAACATGATTCTTTATTCTAACAGGGAAGCGTGGTTTCTGAATATAAGCGGTAGGAACAATAGGATCAACATTATAAGTAATAGTTTTTTCTTCAAGTTTAATAGGTACTACTACCTTTACTTCAATGAGAGGATGATATTTAAACCACTTCCCCTTAGGGAGATCAACATGAGTAGCAAATGATTCACAGAAAGAAGCTACTATCTCAGAGTCAAGTCCATATTTAGTGCTAAATTCACGAAAAGCATTGGTATCCATAAAAGATTTAACATGATCAAACTTAGGGGTTATACCTGACTCCTTACCTTCCTCGAGTTCCCAATCTTCAGAGTTGCATTCAATTCTTTCCAATAAATCCCATCTGAATTCAATAGTCTTCATCATGAAAGAACCAGTACAAGAAGTATCGAGCATGGAGCGATCATTATGAGAAAGCCGAGCATAAAATTTTTGAATAATAATTTCTCTTGAGAGATCAAGATTGGGGCATGAATATTACATTGACTTAAGCCTCCCCCATGCTTAAGCGATACTTTCTCCTTCACGAGGCCAAAAATTATATATATAATTATGATCATGATGAACTAGACGCATAGGATAAAACTTCTGACGAAATTCCAATTTCAATCTGTTATAGTTCCATGATTGTGACGCCCGGATAATTAAGCTACAGTAATCCTCCGTTAATGGTGCCACGTCATCACATTACTATTGCTAATCCTCACTTGATCCAAATCACAGTTCAGATTCAAACTCTAATTTAAAGTCAAAATTTAAATTTGCCAAACATGAAAACTAAAATGTTGAAAGTGTAGCACATAATCCTTGGGTGTTTGTCATGTTGGAACCAACCTCTTTTGGATTCCGAAAATGCCCCTGGAAATTCTTTAGTGGCCCAACATTATATTAAATGACCTTTTCAATCTCTAAAAATGCTTGAACCATTCCTTTGGCCCTGAAACTTTTTAGGCAACACCACAATATTGTGCCTGAACTATTTGCTAAGTTCAACACTCAACAAAAATCTTTTGATGCCTTCTTTCTATCCAAAACAGTAGCTATCCTTTTGTTAGAAAATAAAAGAAATAAAATTACAGAAAAGAACCCCCCCTTTTTTTCCACCGAGTCTCAACCCCGCCGGCCCACTCGGCCACCCCCATAGGCC
>NC_041381.1:144943045-144951964 GCF_002162155.2 Triticum dicoccoides
ATCTGGATCGGGGCAGCGATCCCGCCCGCGTCGCCCCATCGCCACCTCGACGGCGCCCTTCTCTCCTCCTCTCGTCTGTGCGCCGCCCCGGCCCCTCCGCACCCGATCTGGAACAGGGGTTTGACCCCGCGGCACCCCGAGCCCCGGTGACGTGCCATCACCACCCACCGTCACCCAGACGCGTCGCCAGTGGATGCCTCCTCAACCCGATGCCCCGTGTGGATCCGGTCCGGGGCAGCCGACGCCCCCGACGCCTCGCGCCTCCGGTCACCTCCCCGAGGCCTTTGCCCGTCGCCGCAGGACCTCACCGTCGTCGCCCCCTACTACAACGGACTGCTCGGCCACCTCTCCATCCCCGGACCGCCCCTACACCTCCCCGAGCTCGCACGCGACCCTCCCCGTGAGCCCCGTCTGCCCTCCTCTCTCCCCGTTGTCGGATCCGGCCCGCACCCGCGCTCACGACGCCCCAGTCGCCCCATCACGCTCCCGCCTTTGCCCACGCACCTGCTACGCCCGGGCTGTGCCCATGAGTGTGCCCCCACCCACTGCTGCAGTTGTAGCTACTGCGGCTGCCCCCACGCCGTTGGCCCTGCAGCCATTCCTGCCAGCCCCGCCGCTCGTCGGCGCTGGCCGCCCCTTCCCCCGACCTCGTTGGCTGTCGGCGCCTCGTCGCGCTGCCCGTGGCCATGGCTGGTCGTGTCTGTGCCTCGGCCGCTCGGGCTGGTGCCCGCCCGACTCGCCTACGCCCCTGCGCTCATAGCCCATCGCCCACTAAGGCTTAGGGCCTTTGACAGCTAGGGCCCACGCCCATGTCTTAAAAAAACAAAAAAGAAAATGTTAATAAAAATAATAATTATTTAATTAATTAGTTAAATGGTTAATTCACTTAATTAATTAATATAATGAGCTAGATTATTTAGTTAAATCAGTAATTAGTTAGCTGAGACAATGATAGGGGGCCCCACCCCCTGTTGACCGGTCAAACGTTGACTGGTCAACTAGGACCCCCTGGCCCACCTGTCAGCCACTGGGTACACTTTTGTGTACACTGTGCTGGGTGCGCCTAGCATTTTAGCATTTATTTTCGAATTAAAATTAATTTCAGAATATTAATAAAACTTTGAAAATTAATAGAAACTAATTCGTAGCTCGGGTGAAAATGCTTTGCACATGAAAGTTGCTCAGAACAACGAGACAAATTCGGATACGTCCTCCGTTCGTCTAACACACGTCCCTAGCATAGCAAACGTTGAACTTTTCCCCTCCGGTACATCTGTCTGACAGATGTCCGGAACCGGGAAGACTTTCCCGGACGTTTCCCCCATCGCTAGTATCGCCTAGCGCTGCGTTAGAACACGTCCAGCTTTGTCTGTTGTCCTGTTATGCACTTGCCTGCTATGTATTTACTATTTCTTCCCCCTCTTCTCTCCGGTAGACCCCGAGACCGATGCTGATGTCCCTGTGATCGACTACGTCACCGACGACCCTCCTTCTTGTCTGAGCAACCAGACAAACCCCCCCTTTGATCATCCCGATATCGCCCATTCTATACTCTCATGCTTGCATTAGATTTTGCTACTGTTATTGTTTGCTCCTATTCTGATGCATAGCCTGCTTTTGTACCTGCTTATTATTACCTACCTGCTTATCCTAAACTACTTAGTATAGGTTGGTTAGTGATCCATCAGTGACCCCCACCTTGTCCTTGTTGCCCCTGCTTCATCATCGACGCCTCGATCGACGTGATCGATGACCAGAGCCCGACACCTCACATCACATCATGCCCCTTTAGTTGCTCGACTCTACAGAGCTACTATCGAGTGCCGAGGGTGATCCCTCATAACGCACTCCTGATGATAATTCTATAGTGTAGCTATTCGGTCGTGGTCATCGAGGGTGATTTCCTCTTTCACCATTCGCGATACGGCTCTATCGTTCAACACCTCAAGTGTGAACCTCGAGGGTGATCCCTCTTACGTTCACCTTGATGATTACATTGAGTGGAATCCACCGGGGGTGATTCCTCGGGTTTTCCCCTTGATGTCTGGACACACGGTTACAATGACTTTACTTGAGACCTTGGTGAAAGTCGGGCGGGCCCGGAGAGCACCCGCAAGATCATGACATGGCACGGCCAGGCATTCTGAGCCCTTGTCGTAAGTCCACGAGACGGGGCGACGGAGTCACTTTAGATCGTGAGTCTCTACTCGTCTCCGCAAGCTAATAATACACTATGGTTTGGGTATTTGTTCTGAGTTGGCCTCTCGCCTTTACGCACCAACCACCACGTGAAAATAGTTATGGGCCTCGGCGTCGTAGTATCAGCCAAAGCTTTATCAGACGTCCAGTTCAGCATTGTGGCACGGTCGGATCATGCTGGCCATCTGAGGCGGTGCTGGTATCCACCCTGCACACAACAACCCGGAGTGTTGTGGGCGATGGGCCCAAGACCCCGGAGTGCTTAGGATGTAGACCGGCGGGGACCTCTCTGCTAAGCCTAGGTAGGGCTGTGACGTGTTGATCTTCCGAGGCCGGGCATTGACCCCAGAAAGGTGTGTCCGGCCAGAGTGATCGAGCATATTGGAAAATGTGGTGCACCCCTGCAAGGAAGATTATCTATTAATAGCCATGTCCATGGTAATGGACGTTCAGACTTATATCCTGATCTTATACAACTACGAATGGACACTTGAATATGTGGCTCCGGGATTGCTTTCTCGCAGGGAGTCGAGGAAGGATCTCTGGGCATTAATGATACAACATGCTTGTTAATTATAAACTGCCATTCTATACTCTTCAACATGCTGCAAGATGCTCGGAGCTGCTTGAAGATGCTAGTCTTCGATAGGTGATGTCTACTACACAACCTTCTTCTTATAGACGTTGTTAGGCCTGCAAGTGCACAGGTTTGTAGGACAGTAGAAAATTTCCCTCAAGTGGATGACCTAAGGTTTATCAATCAGTAGGAGGTGTAGGATGAAGATGGTCTCTCTCAAGCAACCCTGCAAACAAATAACAAAGAGTCTCTTGTGTCACCCAATACAATGGCAAATTGTATAGGTGCACTAGTTCAGCGAAGAGATGAAGATACAAGTGCAAAATAGATAGTAGATATAGGTTTTTGTAATCTTGAATAATAAAAACAGCAAGGTAGCGAGCGATAAAAATGAGCGTAAACGGTATTGCAATGATATGAAACAAGGCCTAGGGTTCATACTTTTGCTAGTGCAAGTTCTCTCAACAATAATAACATAGATAGATCATATAACAAGCCCTCAACATGCAACAAAGAGTCACTCCAAAGACACTAATAGCGGAGAACAAACGTAGAGATTATGGTAGGGTATGAAACCACCTCAAAGTTATCCTTTCTGTTCTATCTATTCAAGAGTTCGTAGTAAAATAACATAAAGCTATTCTTTCCGCTCAATCCATCATAGAGTTCATACTAGAATAACACCTTAAGACACAAATCAACCAAAACCGTAATGTCACCTAGATACTCCATTGTCACCTCAAGTATCCGTGGGCATGATTATACGATATGCCTCACAGAATCTCAGATTCATCCAAACAACATAAAAGTACTTAAAAGAGTGCCCCAAAGCTACTACCGGGGAGTCAAGAACGTGTGCCAACCCCTATGCATAGGTTCATGGGTGTAACCCGCAAGTTGGTCACCAAAACATACATCAAGTGGCACATGATATCCCATTGTCACCACAGATAATCACGGCAAGACATACATCAAGTGTTCTCATAAAGACTCAATCCGATAAGATAACTTCAAAGGGGAAACTCAATTCATAACAAGAGAGTAGAGGGGGAGAAACATCATAAGATGCAACTACAATAGCAAAGCTCGGGATACATCAAGATCGTGCCATAGAGGGAACACGAGAGAGAACACGAGAGAAAGAGATCAAACACATATCTACTGGTACATACCCTCAGCCTCGAGGGTGAACTACTCCCTCCTCGTCATGGATAGCGCCGGGATGACAAAGATGGCCTCCGGTGATGGGATCCCCCTCCGGCAGGGTGCCGGAACAGGGTCCCGATTGGTTTTTGGTGGCTATAGAGGCTTGCGGCGGCGGAACTCCCGATCTATCTTCTGTTCTAGAAGTTTTTGGGTACGTAGGTATATATGGGTGCTGGAAGTACGTCGGTGGAGCTACGAGGGTCGCACGAGGCAGGGGGGCGCGCCCAGGGGGGGAGGGCGCGCCCCCACCCTCGTGAGCACCTCCCATATCTCCTGACGTGCACTCCAAGTCCATCGGGTGACTTTCCTTCCAAAAATAACTTCTCCAGTTGATTTCGTTCCGTTTTGACTCCGTCTGATATTCCTTTTCCTCGAAACACTGAAATAGGCATAAAACAACAAATCTGGGTTGGACCTCCGGTTAATAGGTTAGTCCCAAAAATAATATAAAAGTGGATAATAAAGCCCAGTATTGCCTAAAACAGTAGATAAAGTAGCATGGAGCAATCAAAAATTATAGATACGTTGGAGACGTATCAAGCATCCCCAAGCTTAATTCCTGCTCGTCCTCGAGTAGGTAAATGATAAAAAAGAATTTTTGATGCGGAGTGATAAGTTGGCATAATTTCAATGTAAATCTCCTTAATTGTGGCATGAATATTCAGATCCGAAAGATTCAAGACAAAAGTTCATATTGACACAAAAAAATAATACTTCAAGCATACTAATCAAAGCAATCATGTCTTCTCAAAATAGCATGGCAAAAGAAAGTTCATCCCTACAAAATCATATAGTTAGGCTATGCTTCATTTTCGTCACACAAAGATGTTCCCAACTTCTATACCCCCGATACAAGCCAAGCAATTGTTTCATACTTAAATAATCTCAAACTTTTTCAACCTCCACGCAATACATGAGCGTGAGCCATGGATATAGCACTATGGGTGGAATAGAATATGATGATAGGGATTGTGTGGAGAAGACAAAAAAGGAGAAAGTCTCACGTTGACGAGGATAATCAACGGGCTATGGAGATGCCCATCAATTGATGTCAACATGAGGAGTAGGGATTGCCATGCAACGGATGCACTAGAGCTATGAATGCTCAACAAAAGAAAACTAGTGGGTGCGCATCCAACTTGCTTGCTCATGAAGACCTAGGGCATTTGAGGAAGCCCATCGTAGGAATATACAAGCCAAGTTCTATAATGAAAAATTCCCACTAGTAAAAAAGGACAACTTATGAGACTCACTACATGGAGAACAAGGTGCTACTTTGAAGCACAATATATGAGACTCACTACATGAAGAACAAGGTGCTACTTTGAAGCACAATATATATGATTCACTATATAAAGAACAAGGTGCTACTTTGAAGCACAAGTGCGGAAGAGAGATAGTAGCATTGCCCTTTTTATTTTTTTGGGCCTTTTTTTGGCCTTTCTCTTTTTTTGGGCAATGCTCTAATAATAATGATCATCACACTTCTATTGATCACAACACAAGGATTACAACTCGAAACTTAGAACAAGATATGAATCTATATGAATGCCTCCGGTGGTGTACCGGGATGGTGCAATGAATCAAGAGTGACATGTATAAAAATAATGCATGGTGGCTTTTCCACAAATACGATGTCAACTACATGATCATGCAATGGCAATATGACAAAGGTAATGTATGTCATGATGATGATGGAAGTTGCATGGCAATATATCTCGGAATGGCTATGGAAATGCCATAATAGGTAGGTATGGTGGCTGTTTTGAGGAAGATATAAGGAGGTTTATGTGTGATAGAGCGTATCATATCACGGGGTTTGGATGCACCAGCGAAGTTTGCGCCAACTCTCAAGGTGAAAAAGGGCAATGCACGGTACCGAAGAGGCTAGCAATGGCGGAAAGGTGAGAGTGCGTATAATCCATGGACTCAACATTAGTCAAAAGAACTCATATACTTATTGCAAAAATTTAGAAGTCATCAAAAATCAAGTACTACGTGCATGCTCCTAGGGGGATAGATTGGTAGGAAAAGACCATCGCTCGTCCCCAACCGCCACTCATAAGGATGCACAAGCCAGGTACACTTCATGTTTCAAATTTGTTACACAACTTTAACCATACGTGCATGCTATGGGACTTGCCAACTTCAACGCAAGCATTTCTCAAATTCATAATCACCCAACTAGCACGACTTTGATATTATCACCTCCATATTTCAAAACAATTATCAAGCATCAAACTTATCTTAGTATTCAATTCACTCAAAAGAAAGTTTCACATATCTTGAACACCAAGTATATTAACATTAAGCAAATTACCATGCTATTAAAGACTCTCAAAATAATCTAAGTGAAGCATGAGAGATATAAGTGAAGCACTAGAGCAAAAATTATCACGCTCAAAAGATATAAGTGAAGCACATAGAGTATTCTAGCAAATTCCAATTCATGTATGGCTCTCTCTCAATAAATAATTCAGATCTTGGTACATTATTCAAACATCAAGCAAAGCTAAAGAAAACTACAATGCAAGGATAGCACAACTCATGTGAAGAAGCAAAAACTTAGGCTCAACTGATACTAACCAATAGTTGTTAAAGAAGAAAGGTGGGATGCCTACCGGGGCATCCCCAAGCTTAGATGCTTGAGTCTTCTTGAAATATTATCTTGGGGTGCCTTGGTCATCCCCAAGCTTGAACTTTTGTGTCTCCTTAATTCCTCTCATATCATGATTTCTCTTTTTATCAAAAGCTTCATTCACAACAAACTCAACAAGAACTCGTGAGATAGGTTAGTATAAACCAATGCAAACCCATATCATTTTCTACTGTAACAAATCAGTAAAATTATTATTCAACATTGAATACTAAATGCCTCTGTATATTTAATACTCCTATCCTAAAATAGAATCACTAAACAAGCAAACATATGCAAAGAATGCAACCATAACAGCAATCTGCTAAAACAGTATAGTCTGTAAAGAATGCTAGAGTAACAATACTTCCATGACTCCAAAAATTATGAACTAAAATTCCCACTATAATAAATTTATCAGAGCTTAATATGCAAAAATATTCAACGTTAGACCATGCTCTGACTTTTTTAGGGAATTTTTGCAACAGCGGTAAACTTTCTGTTTTCAAACAGCAACATGCAAACAAGCAAAATAAGCATGGCAAAGGCTATCCTTGACTTTTTTATTGAAACTAAAGATTAAAAACATTATTCTAACTAACATCAAGCAAAAACTAATCAAAATAAAATGATGCTCCAAGCAAAACACATATCATGTGGTGAATAAAAATATAGCTCCAAGTAAAGTTACCGATGAACAAAGACGAAAGAGGGGATGCCTTCCGAGGCATCCCCAAGATTAGGATCTTGGTTGTCCTTAAATATTATCTTGGGGTGCCTTGGGAATCTCCAATCTTAGGCTCTTGCCACTCCTTATTCCATAGTCCATCGAATCCTTACCCAAAACTTGAAAACTTCAACCACACAAAACTCAAAACAAAACTCGTAAGCTCCGTTAGTATAAGAAAATAAAACCACTACTTAGGTACTGTAATGAGCTCATTCTAAATTTATAATGGTGTAATATCTACTGTATTATAACTTCTCTATGGATTATAAACTATTTTACTAGCCATAGATGCATCAAAATAAGCAAACAACACATAGAAAACAGAATCTGTCAAAAACAGAACAGTCTGTAGTAATCTGTATGAAACGTATACTTCTGGTACCCCAAAAATTATGAAATAAGTTGCTGGACCTGAGAAATTTGTCTATTAATCATCTTAAAAAATAATCAACCTAAAATCACTCTCCAGTAAAAAATGGCAGCCATTCTCGTGAGCGCAAATGTTTCTGTTTTTCACAGCAAGATCACATAAACTTCACCCACGTCTTCCCAAAGGTTCTACTTGGCACTTTATTGAAACAAAAGCTATAAAACATGATTAATACAGTAGCATAATCATGTGGACACACAGAAACAGTAAGGATAAATATTGAGTTGTCTCCCAACAAACGCTTTTCTTTAATGTCTTTTTAGCTAGGCATGATGATGACAATGATGCTCACATAAAAGATAAGAATTGAAACATAACGGGAGCATCATGAAGCATATGACTAGCACATTTAAGTCTAATCCACTTCCTATGCATAGGGATTTTGTGAGGAAACAACTTATGGGAACAATAATCAACTAGCATAGGAAGGTAACACAAGCATAGCTTCAAAAATTTAAGCACATAGAGTGGAAACTTGATATTATTGCAATTCCTGCAAGCATATGTTCCTCTCTCATAATAATTTTCAGTAGCATCATGAATGAATTCAACAATATAACCAGCACCTAAAGCATTCTTTTCATGATCTACAAGCATAGAAAATTTACTACTCTCAACATAAGCAAATTTCTTCTCATGAATAGTAGTGGGAGCAAACTCAACAAAATAACTATCATGTGATTGAAAATTAAATCAAGATGACACGTTTCTTGGTTATCATTATTCCTTAAAGCATAGGTGTCATCACAATAATCATCATAGATAAGAGGCATGCTTTCATCATAGTAAATTTGCTCATCGAAGCTTGGGGGACAAAAAATATCATCTTCATCAAACATAGCTTCCCCAAGCTTGTGGCTTTGCATATCATTAGCATCATGGATATTCAAAGAATTCATACTAACAACATTGCAATCATGCTCATCATTCACATATTTCATGCCAAGTATTCTATGTAATTCTTCTTCTAGCACTTGAGCAAAATTATCCTTTCCATCATACTCACGATAGATATTAAAAAGATGAAGCGTGTGACACAAACTTAATTCCATCTTTTTGTAGTTTTCTTTTATAAACTAAACTAGTGATAAAAACAAGAAACAAAAAGATTCGATTGCAAGATCTAAAGATATACCTTCAAG
>NC_041381.1:144952380-144957509 GCF_002162155.2 Triticum dicoccoides
CAACTGCGCCAGAAAAGAGCTTGATGTCTACTACACAACCTTCTTATTGTAGATGTTGTTGGGCCTGCAAGTGCACAGGTTTTTAGGACAGTAGCAAATTTCCCTCAAGTGGATGACCTAAGGTTTATCAATCCGTAGGAGGCGTCAGATGAAGATGGTCTCTCTCAAGCAACCCTGCAAACAAATAACAAAGAGTCTCTTGTGTCCCCAACACACCCAATACAATGGCAAATTGTATAGGTGCACTAGTTCGGCGAAGAGATGAAGATACAAGTGCAAAATAGATAGTAGATATAGGTTTTTGTAATCTTGAATAACGGAAACAGCAAGGTAGCGAGCGATAAAAATGAGCGTAAACAGTATTGCAATGATAGGAAACAAGGCCTAGGGTTCATACTTTCGCTAGTGCAAGTTCTCTCACAATAATAATATAGATAGATCATATAACAAGCCATCAACATGCAACAAAGAGTCACTCCAAAGACACTAATAGCGGAGAACAAACGTAGAGATTTTGGTAGGGTACGAAACCACCTCAAAGTTATCCTTTCTATTCTATCTATTCAAGAATTCGTAGTAAAATAACATAAAGCTATTCTTTCCGCTCAATCCATCATAGAGTTCATACTAGAATAACACCTTAAGACAAATCAACCAAAACCCTAATGTCACCTAGATACTCCATTTTCACCTCAAGTATCCGTGGGCATGATTATACGATATGCGTCACACAATCTCAGATTCATCCAACCAACATAAAAGTACTTCAAAGAGTGCCCCAAAGCTACTACCGGAGAGTCAAGAACGTGTGACAACCCCTATGCATAGGTTCATGGGTGGAACCCGCAAGTTGGTCACCAAAACATACATCAAGTGGCACATGATATCCCATTGTCACCACAGATAATCACGACAAGACATACATCAAGTGTTCTCATAAAGACTCAATCCGATAAGATAACTTCAAAGGGGAAACTCAATTCATCACAAGAGAGTAGAGGGGTAGAAACATCATAAGATCCAACTACAATAGCAAAGCTCGGGATACATCAAGATCGTGCCATAGAGGGAACACGAGAGAGAGAGATCAAACACATAGCTACTGGTACATACCCTCAGCCCCGAGGGTGAACTACTCCCTCCTCGTCATGGATAGCACCGGGATGATGAAGATGGCCTCCGGTGATGGGATCCCCCTCCAGCAGGGTGCCGGAATAGGGTCCCGATTGGTTTTTGGTGGCTACAGAGGCTTGCGGCGGCGGAACTCCCGATCTATCTTCTGTTCTGGAAGTTTTTGGGTACGTAGGTATATATGGGTGCAGGAAGTACGTTGGTGGAGCTTCGGGGGTCCCATGAGGCAGGGGCCGCGCCCAGGGGGGAGGGCGCGCCCCCCACCCTTGTGAGCACCTCCAGTATCTCCTGACATGCACTCCAAGTCCATCGGGTGGCTTTCCTTCCAAAAATAACTTCTCCAGTGGATAATAAAGCCCAATATTGCCTAAAACAGTAGATAAAGTAGCATGGAGAAATCAAAAATTATAGATACGTTGGAGACCTATCAATAGGCTAGGTCCTCCCCCTCTATTCTGGCATTCTGCAGTCCAGTCCACATATACAAACCTTCCATTTGATACCAACGCATACTTAGTATAGATCTGATGCTTGCGAGTACTTTGGATGAGTACTCACGGTTGCTTTGCTACCCCCTTTCCCCCGTTCTTTCTTCTTTCTGGTTGATGCAACCAGATGGTGGATCCCTGGAGCCAGATGCCACTGCCGATGGATGCTACTACTTGGAGACCGTCGACGACCAGGAGTAGTTCAGGAGGTCCCAGGCAGGAAGCCTTGCCTCTTCGATCGTGTTGCTTTTGTGCTAGCCTTCTTAAGGCATCCTTGTTTAACTTATGTCTGTACTCAGAAATTGTTGCTTCCGCTGACTCTTGTGTATCGAGCTTGTATTCGAGCCCTTGAGGCCCCTCGCTTGTAATATAAAGCTTGTATTATTTTCTTTGAGTCTAGAGTTGTGTTGTGATATCTTCCCATGAGTCCCTGATCTTGATCGTACACATTTGCATATATGATTAGTGTACGATTGAATCGGGGGCGTCACAAGTTGGTATCAGAGCCGACTGCCTGTAGGATCCCCCTTTCCAACTCCTTGGCCGAAGTTGAGTCTAGTCTTTGAAAAACTGATTTACAAACATGGTTTTGTGGCTTCTGGGCCCACGCCACTAATTGGGTGGTATTAGGATCTTTTATTCCTTGTCTATACTCTGGGAATCTGATCTCTCTTCTATTTGGGTTAAATTGTTTTGCTAACTATAACTCTAGGTTCTCGTAAATACTTCCCTCGGAGAGCCCCTTCATTCCAGCTGATGGCCCGCTTCACCAGAAGATTCTGAAGATACTCTTCGATGCTTTCCTCGAGACCCTTGTACCCTTAGCCGATGCGATTCCTACCACCGATAAATCCTTATGGGTAACTACCTGCAATTGTCGTTCATACCTTCATCCCAGTTGCCCTTGTTATTACAAGATGTCCTGAAATACTCTCTGGTGTTCCGAGAATCCTTGCCGCATGAATACCCCTACGGATAATTACTCGCTCTTATCGAGTATCCATTCATCCCCAGTTATTCTTATGCTTCATAAGATACTTTGTAATACGATCCGAGCTTTCGATGACCTCTGTCACCTATTGCTCTAGAAGGTCCTACATGCCTACACTCTGGTTAATTCCATATGCCTAGCAGTATCCATTAACGTCCTTTATCATTATCATCTTGAGTCTTTTGATTTGATATGTCTGTGTTGCAATCATCAGTTGATCTTTACAGATTCTCTTTCCAGCTCAGACGTCTTCCCGAACATGAGCTGGTTCTCGGCCAATCAGATTGCCATCAATTGTGCCCTAAGTCTATTGAACTTAACCATCCTTGGTCAGAGCGTTTGCTTCTGATCCCTTGATTTTGGAAATCGTAATTCCTTTGCATTTCAAATCTGAATTAGTCAGTTGCTTCTATAATCTGATATCCTTGCATTCTTTCTACTTCTGATTGAGTACTGATGCTCACATCAGATCACTTGTGAACCATTAGATCCGTCATGGGGTTCTATCCGACAGCGTCCTTCATATACAGTACCTTGTGAGCTTTTCCTCAGATACATAATGCCTTTGGTAAATTGTATCTTCTGCTTCCTCTACCATGCTCTGCTTCTGGGCTTGAGTTATTTATTCCTAAAGTTTGGGGAATTTGTTTCTAAGATGCCCCGATGGGTTGAATCTATGTCTTCCCTAAATCCGGGTGAACTCGAAAGTTATGCGGGCTATACTCTATTGGCTTTTCTCTAGGTAAAATTTTAACGCTACAACTTCTTCGAAGGCGAGAAGTGAATGGAAAGTTGTGCATTAGGGAAGTGGGAGTCGACCTTGAACATTTGTGTTCATTCCCATGGACCCGATGTGGAACTTATCATGGAAGCTTCTTGTTATAATAATAATCCTCTTGTGATAAGTTCGTCTTGTATCTATGCTTGCACCTTCACAACCGTGGTTCCAACCATGATTGTTCTTCTTTGATTTCATTTCTCGGACAAGTGGAAGTACTTGCCTTCTGTAGACCATTTCACCCGTCCGACCTCTATTCTGCTATACCCTCGAGTATTGCCGTCTGGTATCTCGAGATTATCACGGAACTACATAACTTCTTATGAGTTCTTCATCAACTATTATTTCTCGCCGATTCAATTTTTCCACGGGTTCTGAGTTGTTAGACACTCGAGAACACTGATAACTGATTCGAGTCTACACTTTCCTTTCCATTGTTTTGTTCAACCTTTCTTGTAACCTATCATACCTAAGCAGTGATAATTCCCTTCTTATGTAAACACCTCGGTGTACAAACTCTGTCAGTAAGACCTTGTTACTATTGTTGATGACATTCCAGTAGCCACCGATGGACGAGAACTTTGCCTGTTGGTCCGCCGCGTCTTAACAAGCTGGAAAATGGTTCTCTTCGTCCCTTGCCCTTGGTACCAACGTTGTTGCCAACATAACTGACAGGTTGTCCTCTGACCTGCCTTGCTATCATGACCGTGCAAAATGTAACGCCTTCTTGCTTTTAACCCACATGGTGGGCCCATAACCCACGGTTCCATAGGAACGAAACCTGACTCTCCTGTACATCTCTGTCTTCTTAATTTGTTCCTCACGCTTGGCTTTGTATGTAATTCACGAGCCACCTTCTTGTGATCTGTTCTCCTATCAGATGCATCGATGCGCTGGACCCCTTTCACACTCTGTTTTAGACATCAAACGATTGTCCATCCGCTTGAAGCTTCTTATTGCTCCTCCTTACCTTGCTCTGGATGACTTTCTTGAATTTCAACACGAGAGATGCCTCTATGCCATGTTCCCTGAGATAGCCCCAGGTACCTATCTTGTATTGAGCTCCGTCCTTCCCGAGTCTTTCCCCCATACTCCATCCCTTAAATCTCGGGACGAGATTTCTTGTAGTGGAGGAGAATTGTGACGCCCGGATAATTCAGCTACAGTAACCCTCCGTTAATGGTGCCACGTCATCACATTACTGTTGCTAATCCTCACTTGATCTAAATCACTGTTCAGATTCAAACTCTAATTTAAAGTCAAAATTTAAATTTGCCAAACATGAAAACTAAAATGTTCAAAGTGTAGCACATAATCCCTGGGTGTTTGTCATGTTGGAAACAACCTCTTTTGGATTCTGAAAATGCCCCTGGAAATTCTTTAGTGGCCCAACACTATATTAAATGACCTTTTCAATCTCTAAAAATGCTTGAACCATTCCTTTGGCCCTGAAACTTTTTAGGCAACACCACAATATTGTGCCTGAACTATTTGCTAAGTTTCACACTCGACAAAAATCATTTGGTGCCTTCTTTCTATCCAAAACAGTAGCTATCCTTTTGTTAGAAAATAAAAGAAATAAAATTACAGAAAAGGAACCCCCCTTTTTTTCCCACCAGGCCTCAACCCCGCCGGCCCACTCGGCCACCCCCATAGGCCGGCCCTGTCGCGCCTACCTAACCTCCCCCCCACTCCCCGAACCCTAGCCGATTCTCACTCCACAACGCCCCACGATCCCCCA